>NW_026042344.1:647500-735000 GCF_023856365.1 Brienomyrus brachyistius
GTGGTGGGGGGGACCAGACCTAATATTTTATGTTAAATGTGGGGGGATCCAAACAAATAATTATGAAATGTAAAGGGGACATGTCCCCCTCAGGTTTAATGCCGCGACGCCCATGCATTAATGAGACGCATGTTTGAATCACACATAATTTGTACATTAATAAATTGAAAGTGCTTTCTATTTACAAGAGCAAATTTGTTCTCTGAAGGTGCCTTTATAACAATGTGCGTGCAGTCGACAGCTCCAATTACATTGGGAAAAGCGGACATCGCTGAAAATTGAGCTTTAATGTTTGCCTGTTGAATCACAGTGTAAGGAAATCTGGGTGACAAACGGATTACGCCGTCCCATACAGCTAGCATGGTGTGACTTGGTGTTGACTGAGAAATACCCGATCGGTCCGCAAGTTCTCGCTGAAAAGCACCTGTGGCTAAGAACCCAAGAGTGGACAAAACTTGTAAAGGAACAGGTATGGTGAATTCCTCATCGTCTGCCTTTGTAGTGCTGGCCCCAGTTCGGCACACAGCTCCGAAAAGATTGCTCTCGGAAATCTGAATCTTAAACTTAGAAGCCAGTCATCATCATGGGCCAAGAAATGACTAAGATCCCTGAATCTTCTAATTCTTCCATAAGCTATGTCTAACAATAACACAAGAGCTGCAATAGCAGTTGTAATAGTTCGGTCATTTTCTGCACCATTTAATTGTTACAAATTTATAAAAAATCAGGTGCCATACATTTGTAAACAACATACAATTAATGTCGTGTATTGGATAAAGTCATGATTTTGAGTTTAAAAGGGGAAACCACAGTACCAATGACTTGCCACTGGGTGCTTTCCGTTTACAAAACCGAGCAGAAACGTGCCTATGCCGTGTCTGGAGCTGCCGTGAGAATGTGCATAGCGGTGCACCAAGTTTCGTTTTAATACATCTCAAAGTGAGCATGGAAACGGACGTACGCAACATTTTCATGCGTACGCACCGTTTATACATGAGGCCCCAGATGTTGAATTCTGTGAGAAGCGTACTATGAACTGTTATTATACTACATAATATATATGTGCATGAGAACAGTACACATGCGCCTGGTTAAACTGCAGTCACCATCTTGTATATTGCCTGATTTGGATGATTACTAATGACATATCTTGCCTGGCATGAAAGTTAAAAAGTGTTGAAAAATATCAACTGAAAAAATACACAAGTTTACTCAAATATGTAACTGGTAACATTGTTTTCTACTTAAATTTGTATAGAGATAGCACATTATTTATCTATGGTTGCAGCTCCAGTCCCACTATAGCGCAGCGTCCATCAATTGCATACTTTGTAATTTCACAGAATGTAGTACATCATCTAGGTACCATACTGTCTTATCCATACTAAGGATTCAGACATTCTGCTCACGTTTCATACTATATTCCGTCTACTATACAGCAGACAAGTATCCAATTTCGGATGCACACAAAGTCTACATCATCTGCTGCTCTGCACTACTGTCAGACTGCTTTCACCTCGTCTTCTTCACCACTTGCCCCCCCCTCCGCATTGGCTGAATGTCTTTCAGAAGGTAGATCATTCTAGAAACACTGAGCTTGAAAAACCTAACAGTGCTGCATGTTAGTTCAACAGCATGTACATTTTTTATCCTTAATTGTCTCAAGACTTAAAAATCCTAACTGAGGTGGATTTAAAAGCTGAAATCGGCAAATTTCACCTGGATTAATGTGGTTGCCCACGTCAATCTACTTCAAGGACTACCCAGCATGTGCAGTGATTTTTGTGCACTTGGTGTAGTTCTGTAAATGTAAACATGTTCTTATATTAAATGTATGTAGAATCGATTGCAGGGAGTTACCTGAGAATCCCATGTCGCCCATTGCACCCTTCGGTCCAGCTGGTCCAGGGAGCCCAGGTTCACCTGGGTCTCCAGAAGTTCCTTTTGGTCCTGGCACCAATTGAAGACAATTGGCACCATTACATTATCATGAACACTGGTGTAACAATACACTACTTAATGACAGTGCATTAAGTAATAACTGTAACAATTTTTCCTTTCATTATGTAATAGCACCTGCAACTTGACAATCTGAATGCAAAATGTAACACTTGCTTTTGCGGTGGCTATTGCAAAATGTGGGAGTTGGGTTTTTTTATGATGGATGGATGGATTTATGAATATTATAACAAAGAACAATTAGGTACAGGAAAATGTGACCCTGATGTACCATTTACATTTGTCCAAAGTTCAATTCATATTGGAAAAGACTCATTTTTATTGCCTAAACTGATACCTGGAGGACCTGGTTGTCCTGCTCTTCCATCAGTTCCCAGAAGGCCTTTCTCTCCTGGAACACCTGTGACACCCTTCTGGCCCAGGACACCTGGCAAACCTATAGAACAGAGAAATGTAAACACTGTGGCTTTTACTGCCATAAAGCACCAGCGACTTCATGCAGATAAAACACTGTTTCTTCACAAGGATGTGCTTTTGCAATGGCATAAGCCTACCTGGGACCCCCGGCTCTCCCTTCGGGCCCTTTTCAGTACTGATGATGCCTCGAGGGCCCGGTTGGCCAGGGTCACCCCGTTCTCCTTTGAGCCCAGGAACACCAGGAATACCAGGAGCTCCAAGCTTCCCAGGGAATCCACTATCGCCTGTTTTATGAAAAACACTCAATTATTTTGCCTAAAGGTAAAAATAAACAAGAATGGCACAAAATATTAATTGAATGTATTGAATATGTGACGCTGATGTGCACCTTTTGGTCCAGAGAATCCTGGCACACCGAAGCTCCCCGGAGGACCCTGAAAGCCTGTAATCCCCACCACTCCCATCTCTCCTTTGGTACCTAAAGAAACAAGGCATAAAGTAAGATATTATCAAGCCCCGGGGGAAATCACAGCATGCAAGGCTATGTCAGCCATGAATCAAACCCAGGCCTCCCGCATGGCAGGTGAGAATTCTAGCACAGAACCACCAATGCAGATACAAACAATACATCCAATCAGACCCCTGCATTGTTTTAAAACACACTTTCAAAGGCTGATATCATGGGAGGTCATTTACCTGGGAATCCAGGAAGTCCATCTTGACCTGGCTGGCCAAGGGAACCAGGAAGGCCCATTGGCCCTGGGGCTCCAGGGAAGCCTGGTCTCCCTTTGTCCCCAGATACTCCGGCAACATCCAGTCCAGAGGGACCTGGGTCACCTTTGTCACCTTGTACACCAGGAAACCCTTGTAATAAGAAGAGAACTGTTAGAATGACTGTGTTGATTTTTAAAATTGATACCGAGAATTATTATTGTTATTATTATGAAATTATCATTTTAACCATTCCTTTAAGATTAAACACTCCATCCAGAATTTACAAATGCAAAACAGATGTGGTCCTGTATGTTTAGTGTCGACAAGGACAGACTTTAAAATTCATGACTGATGCATATTAAAATAATGTATGTTTATTTATTATACCTAGATTTTAATGTAAAAATACTTTCATTAGTACCATCGACTATTGTCATCCAGTCAGAGGTTTCACGAATCAGTTCATGTTCTCTATTATGTATAAAAGTGCAACTAGTAGGCAGCATACCTGTTACGCCTCCAACCCCCTGAGGGCCAGGAGGTCCGGGGGGCCCCTGAAGCCCTAAAGCCGGGTGACCTGGAAGCCCGTGAGGTCCCTGGGGCCCAGGAAAGCCAGCATCCCCTATGAGAAAAGAAGGGAAAGCGGTCACTGGAATTTGTGGGACTACCGCTATGTTCCAGTTACTGGAATCGGAGCTGGGATTCCAGTTCAGGGGGCATTGTTCTTGAAATTTCTGACTAGGATCTTGGAAATTCCGACTTCTCAGTTCAGATGGAATGCACCACAAATCATGTTTATAATTAGCATGTGACTGAAAACGTGGCTCCACAACCAATTCATGGAGAAAACCAGGGATGTTACTGCACCACAAATAATCTCAGGCTGCTCTTATCAGACTTTAGTAGCAGTATCTCTCGATCAGAGCGTTTGCAGTATAAATGGACTGGACAACTATGAGGTTCCTGCAACAGGACAAGTTTTGCTCCTCAACCTTAGCTGCCTTGCGCAGTGCTTTTCAGCATTCCATGTAACCCTTCATATATGGGGTGTTAGACACTCATTGGATTTAGCAGGTTAAAGTGTTAGAACAATGTTGGGGTGTACCAAAGGAAACTAATGGCAAAAGCCAGGAATACCCAGTCACACAGACACAGGGGATGAAAAGTAGATCCAGAGCCCTGGGGGTATGTGGCCCAAGTGCTAACAATCGCTGCTTTTTATTAACCTTTTGGCCCAGGAGCTCCAACCAAGCCTGGCAGGCCTGGCTGTCCATCTCTTCCTGGGAAACCAGAATCGCCATTTGATCCAGGGGCTCCTTGGCCACCAGGAAATCCTGCAGGTCCTGGGGGGCCAGTTACAGCAAACCCAGAATCACCCTGACAGAAAACAGGAAGGGGGAATCACACTCAAAAAGGATATTCTGGACCTCATAATACAGAGAAGATGCTTGGCATGCACAATGACATGACATCAGCAGAAAACATTTTTCCTCTCTGATCTGTAGTTCGATGGGCAATAAAACTGGTTCTGTGATTTTCTAATATCACCATCAGCCCAGCTGCACACATTTATAAGAACATTAGAATTTTATGAGAGGAGATCACTTGGCCTAATGGTAATCAGTTTATTTATTTATTTATTTTTTTAAAGCACCCGAATACTGCAATTTGAATTTAAATATTCCTTGTTAAAAGCCTAAATAGTACTTCAGGCACAAAACAAAAAAAAACATTTTTTTTCTAGCAATATAAAAAACACTTTACATAAAACGCACCTTCATTCATAGATAATTCAATGTACCTCATAATGCATTTATAGCGCATTCATAGCGCATTCATAGAACATTCAATGCACCTCATAACGCATTTATAGTGCATTCATAGAACATTCATAAGAAGCAAGTATATCTAAAAATGTCTTAGAGCATTGCATTAATAATAGTTTCAATGAACAAGACACAGCATCTGTAATATACATTAATAAGAAACATTATAATCATATAATGTTTGCTATTAATGTATATTAAGGAACATTAGGATATTAAGGCTTACTTACATACTGTTTATGGATGTTCTATGAATACATTATGAAGCTGTACTGAATGTTCCATGAATGCATTGCAAAGGCATTATGAAGGTGCAGTTAATGTAATGTATAACCAAAAAACTTTCTGTATGGATCCTCAACAGAGTAAATGTGAAGAAATCAGGAAGTGATTTCTTTCTGATTGATTCTAATTTAACTGCATATAGGAATGCATTATCCCTAGAGATGCGTCTGTGCAGTACAGCCCATCAATGCCCCACTCTCTCACCTTAGGCCCTAGGGAGCCTGGGTGCCCGGGGAGGCCGTCGGACCCGGGCCGTCCAGGGATGCCGGGGCTGCCAGGAATGCCTGTTATTCCAGGAATCCCTGCAGATGACAAATATTCATGTTATGCATCTTTTAAATCTGTCAGTTTTTCACATGTAAAGTATAAGTACAATTATCATAAAGGTATAAACAAAACATTTTCAGCTTCAATAGGAATCAATGAGTGCGCAAGTGCGAGGTCGTGTGCTACGGAGGAAGAGGGAGGCTTTGAGACAACAAAGGTTTAGAGAAAAATATCCCCAATGTCAAGACTACGATCATGGGCTTCCACACGGTTTGTGCCAACAGCAGGTGGTAAGAGAAAAGGGGGAGAGCTTGCTGTGCTCGTGAATGAACGGTGGTGTAATCCTGCTCACATCACTGTTAAAGAGCGCACTCTTTTCTGCTGCTCGGATGTTGAACTTTGTGCTGTCGGACCAGGGAATTTTACCATATAATCATGTTGGGTGTTTATGTTCCCCGCTCTGCAAACCCGAACACAGCGTGTGACATCATTCACTCTGCAATAGCCCGGCGACAGACTCAGCATCTGAATGCATTCATTGCCATCTCGGGTGATTTCAATCACGTGAATATGAATAGGACACTCTCCACTTTCACCCACTTTGTAAGTTGTCCTACCAGGGAAGGAAGGACATTAGACCAGCTGTATGCTAATGTTAAGGACACTTACAGCTCTTCCCTCCTCCCCCCGCTAGGAAAATCTGATCACACCTTGATTCACCTCTCACCCTGCTATGTGCCTGTTGTGAAGAGTTTGCCAGCTACTCCAACAATAGTTAGGAGATGGACGGATGAGGCCAATATGACACTACAGGGCTGCTTCAAGAAGACAGACCGGCAGGCACTTTGTAAACCACACAATGACGCCCCATCAGGGCTCACCCCATCATTGTGATCTTCAGCTTAGTGGAGTACTCCAATATATCTTCAATATGAGCCTCAGCCTTTGGAGAGTCCCCGTGCTGCGGAAAATGTCATGCCTAGTTCCTGTACCGAAGATGCCGCGTCCCAGTGACCCTAAGGATTACAGACCCGTGGCACTAATGTCACACATTGTGAAAGCCCTGGAGAGACACATCCTGGAGCAATCCGGCCTATAGTCCAACCACTTATGGATCTGCTTCAGTTCGCCTACCAGCCCCGCTTAGAAGTGGGTGACGCCATCATCTACCTTCTCAACCGAGTTTACACCCACCTTGATAAGCCAGCGAGCACTGAGAGGATAATGTTTTTTGATTTCTCCAGTGCATTTGACGCCATTCGCCCGGCTCTGCTGGCCGATAAACTAACAAAGATGCAGGTGGATGCCCCCCCACTGGTATCCTGGATTGTGGATTATCTGACTGGCAGACCACAGTATGTGCGCTTAAAGTGCTGTGTGTCGGGCAGAGTGATTAGCAACACAGGGGCATTGCAAGGAACTGTGCTCTCTCCTTTCCTTTTCACTCCCTACACCACGGACTTCAGCTACTGCACAGAGACCTACCACCTTCAGAAGTTTTCTGATGACTCTGCAGGAGTTGGATGCAACACTGGTGGTGACGAGAGCGAATATAGAACTGTGGTGGACAATTTTGTCACTTGGAGCAAGGAAAAGCACCTTCAGCTCAATGTGACAAAAACAAAGGAGTTGGCAGTGGACCTGAGGAGGACCAAAGTGCCAGTGACACCGGTTAACATACAGGGCGTCATTGTGGACAGGGTGGAGTACAAACACCTGGGAGTGTACTTGGGACAAAAACTGGACTGGTCTAAACATGTGGACATCGTTTACAGGAAGGGCCAGAGCCGTCTCTATTTTCTGAGACGGCTGAGGTCCTTCAACATCTGCTGGACGATGCTGAAGATGTTGTACGAGTCTGTGGTGGTGAGTGCCATCATGTATGCTGTTGTCTGCTGGGGCAGCAGACTGAGGGTCATGGACATTAAAAGACTCAACAAGATCATTAAGAAGGCCAGTCAAGTTGTGGGAGTGGACCTGGACTCTTTCAATAAGGTGCTGGAGGGGATAACATTGTCCAAAATAAGGACAATAGTGGACTTTCCTTCACACCCACTCCACTATATGCTGAGCTCATTACATTACAGGAGCTCATTCAGCAACAGGCTAAAACTTCCACGCTGCACAACTGAGAGACACAGGAAATCATTCCTGTCGGTCGCAATAAAACTGTTTAACTGACATCTGATCTCTCAAACCACAAATCACAAATACAATTTAATACAACCTTAAATAACGATATATATGGTGTATAAGTTTGCTGTAATAAATTATGTTTAATATATGCTAATGTTAATTATAATTGCTGCTATAGGTTTAATTTTTATTGGCTATTTTTTATTTAATTTTATTATTTTATTGTATTTTAATTACTTTATTGTATAGTTCTATCTAAATCTCTTCTATTATCTGTACATAACTCTCCTAAATCTTTTATTTATTTATTTTTGTTTGTTTTTGTAATGTAAAAGAATTCCCCACAGGGATTCATAAAGTAATTCTGATTCTGAATCATTCTAACATGTTAAGCTAAGGATCACAGCTTAAGCTCCGCCCACCTGGGGATGCCCATGCCATCCACCTGTCAGACATGCATCCCGGTAGTGTACCAGTGTGCATAGGTGTGCACCTTACTGTTCTTGTCATAATACTTAGCCTGGTGGTTGATTCTCACCTTTGACCCCTGCAGCACCTGGAGAACCAATGCCAAGAGGACCTCGGTCCCCCTTCGCACCAGGTAGCCCTGGGAAGCCTGGCCTCCCGGGCCCACCTGAACTACCTGAAAAGACAAACCCAAACATGGCCCTTTATTCAGGTTTATTACAGCAATCAACAGGAAGAAAGCTGGACTGCATGCGGTACCTGGGGGTCCCACGAGGCCATCCTTCCCAGGGGGCCCTGAAGGACCAGGTTGGCCTTTCACCTTCTGCGTCTCTCCAGGCTCCCCTTTCAGACCTGTGCACAGCGAGCTCTCCTTAACAAACCAAAGGTGTATTTGTGGTTCATAAATATTTGGAAAGATGAGAGCCCTACCTGGAACACCTTGTGAGCCTGTTCTCCCTGACATACCCTGGATACCTTTCTCTCCAGGTGGCCCCGGGGGACCAAATCCGGGTGCACCGGGAGGTCCGCCATCTCCAGGGGGGCCAGGATTTCCAGGTTCCCCTGGTAGGCCACGGTCCCCTTTACCAAAAGTAGAACCCTACAAAACAAAACAACCAGAGTAGACACTCATATGCTACACACAAATACTATGAACAGAAGGACCCTGAAAAGTTGCAAATTTGTTCATTCGGTATGTCTGTTGATGCTTCCATGTCCCACTCTTGCCAGTGTGGGGAAGCAATAAAAAAAGGCCAGTAGGATGTTGGGTTACATCTCTAGGTGTGTGGAGTTTACGTCAAGGGAGGTGATGCTACAATTTATACAATTCCTTGGTAAGACCCCACCTAGAATATTGTGTGCAGGTTTGGTCATCTTAGAGGAATGTCTTATGAGGAGAGGTTAGCTGAGCTGAATCTGTCCAGCCTCAAGCAAAGGTGACTAAGGGGGTACATTATCCAGCTATATAAGATTTTAACAGGTCTGGATGCTGTTCAGCCAAATGGCTATTTCAATATTAGTTTAAATATTAGAACTTGTGGCCATAGGTGGAAATTAGTGGAAGAACATTTTAAATTGACTTTGAAAAAACACTTCTTTACACAGCATGTAGAGTATTGAATAGTCTTCCTGTTCATGTAGTGCAAGCTAAAACCCTGGGTTCCTTTAAATCAGAGTTAGATACGATTTTAACAAATCTGAGATGTTGATTGAGTTCTCCTTAAATGAGCTTGATGGACTGAATGGCCTCCTCTCATTTTTAAATTTCCTATGTTCTAACCTAGTGACTAAACTATCTGAAAGCTACACTTAGCCTATAGTGATTAGCCAAATCCAGAATTAATGAGCAATTAATGAATTACTGAAGAAATTTAATAATTTGCTAAGGCCATGAACTAATCATTTAATATAATTTAGGTATCATTTTCAATGGACATAAATATTTACTATCCACTCGTTTGTGCAAAATTGATCTTAATCACTGTTTAAGCAGGTGAAAGTCCATGCCGAAGACTCTACAGACACATTTGCAGTCCTAAGCATGTTCTGCATACATTTCATGCTATAGTGATGCTTGTCTCCCCATTTGCTTGCTTATTCACCATTTCTGCTGCTGCAGTGTGTCAGAGCTCCTTCTGAGTCCCAGCTGAGCGTCAGTACCTTGGCCGAGACTCAGAGCCCTGGCCGATCGTCAGAGTCAGTCAGAGCCGCATTATAGCCAGTGTACATGAAGATGACTAAATGGTGTAGTTGCAACATTCAGTTTGATAAATAAATAAGAAAAACCACACTCATGTCACTATTTCTGGGCTCATTTCATTGAATATGCAGCAACTTTCATGTGTACGCATGAGCCATTCACACCTGGCCACACCCCCTCCCTTTTATTGGGCTGATGGGGATGTATCTAGATCGCGTTTCACCACTGTGTTGTTCATCAAATTAGCATGCGAATGCGATTTGAATACGCGGAAATGCGGCTATTTAGAATGCAAAGAGCGATCTTCAGCTGAGAGCAGCACTACACGCCCCCATGCAGGTAAAACAAAGAAAGGTGACATTTGCCTATTTAACCTAATTTTAAAAACTTTAATACTTCCGACAATGGACGTTTTGAAAAGAAGACAGATTACAGATTTAGTCAGCGTTTTTTTTCATGATTCTGCATGAAGATTTCAGCGAGATATAAACTGAAATAGACGCGAAAAGTACGCTGTGTGGTCGTCGACGTACTCTACCCCAGAGTGTTAAGGACCTTGCTCAGGGGCCCACAGACATGTTAATGTTCTGCTGAGGCCAGGCTTTCAAACAAAAATCTTCCGATCACAGGTAAAGAGGTTTATCACGCTGAGACACACACCGCAAACCCATCAGATACCATTAATGAATGTCTTCTTTGGTAGATCGCTTTTAACGGTTAAAATGTTAGACTTAAAAGGAGAATTTCCCTTCTCAGATGGCTGGGAGGTTCAGTGGGTCACACTATCACCTCACATCTCCAGTCAAGGCTTGGAATCCCACCTAGACTGTGCGGCATTTGCATGTTCTTCCTGCTCCCTCAGGGTACTTTGGTATCCCTGTGCAGGACTCAGATGACGTGGTGTCTCTAAATTGCCTATTGCCTGTGTGTATATGTGTATGTGTGTGTGACAGGATACCAGTCTATCTAGTATAGGCTCCAGTCACCCTATACCAGATAAGCTGTCAGAAAATGGATAGATGGTTTAGCTAATGGTCTATTTTTAGCATAGGCTATTTTCAACATTCTTGTCAGTGGAAACATAAATTCACAATTTCCCAGCATGGTAAAACTCCACACACAGATGAAGACACCAGCACAAACTGTCATAAGGTATATTACATACTTCTTTCAATTATTATAGCCCTACATTGGACTTTAAAGTTTAGCATGTTGCTAAATGTTGCATTTTGCTCTTTTCGTTTTACTGGCACAACTTGAATGGTATATACCTATATATTTTGTTGTAAAAAATGTGTCAAATTATGAACAGAGCATGTAGTAGTCATTTGAGTGTAACAAAATCGCTTGTTAATTCAAGGACTTTACGTTCTGTATGCAAAAAACACTTTATGGACAAAAGTATTGGGACACACTTCTTAATTATTAAATTCAGGTGTTTCATTCAGACCCATTGCCATAAGTATATGTATAAAATCAAACCAACTGTAAAGTTTGGTAGAAGAAGGATAAAGATATGGGTTTGTTTTTCAGGAGGTGGTCTAGACCCCTCAGTTCCTGTGAAGGGAACTCTTAATGCTTCAGTACAGCAAGACATTTTGGACAATTCCATGCTTCCAACTTTGTGGGACTGTGTGCCATACCATGAAGTCCAAGATTAGTGCTTGACTTCACAAAAGCTCTTCTGGATGAATAGGCAAAAATTTCCACTGACACTCCAAAATCTTGTGGAAAGCCATCCCAGAAGAGTGGCAGCTGTTATAGACCAACTCCATATTAATGCCTATATATTTTGAATGGGATCTCACAAAAGTTCCTGTAGGTGTAATGGCCAGATGTCCCAATACTTTTGTCCATATAGTGTATATCCACAGTTTGCTGGCTTGGTACCAATTTTAAAATCTGTATTTAAGATCTTTTTCATCTAGAGAAGCTCACCAGCTTGATAGATTGATAATCTTTACATTATGCAGGACACCATAGAGATTTTTGTCTATGTCCATACTCAATGCCTAAGAAGTACTGCTTGAGGTCTCATATTATTATGGTACTCACAGGTAAACCATGGAGCCCAGGTTGTCCAGGGAACCCATTTTGGCCCGGCTGTCCATTCAGACCAGGCAAACCAGCTGGACCCGGGAAGCCAGTGTCCCCTTTCTCTCCTTTCAATCCATCCAGAGGGACAGTGTCTCCTGGCTGCCCCTTCTGCCCAGTGAGACCTGGAGCTCCCTGGGACCCAGGAAAACCCTGAAAACATATGGGGCACTTTGAAATCCAGGCCATGAGTGTATGATGCTAAAACAGAGACATGGAAATCCTCACAAAAAATCAACATGATCAAATAAGAGAACAAAGAAAAACTTAGTATTATTACTGGTAGCCCAGCCAATCCAGGGCTTCCTGGAAATCCTTGATCACCTTTTACCCCAGGGTGTCCTGGAATACCTGGAACACATAATGACCAGAATCATCAAGACTCCTGCGTCAGTCCCCATCATCCTGGATGACAGGCAAGCCACAGGCTAACATTCTGAAGGTGACCGACATTACCTGGAGTCCCTGGAGGTCCAACTGGCCCTTGAGGTCCCACAATATGCCAATTATTAGAGATACAGCTGACACAGGTGTTGCCCTTTTCACCTGTGGAGGCAGATTATAGAGCAGGTGAGGTTATCCTCATGTGAGAAAGTGACACTATACACAGGAGGACGCAGAGACACCTACCCTTCCCTCCTTTTATTCCCGGAAACCCTATGCTTCCTTTCTGCTGTATCTCGCCAATGCAGTTTGCTATTCCTGGGGGTCCCGGCAGACCTGGGGGTCCTGTGCCCCCAGGAGGTCCCCGTATCCCTGGGGATCCAGGCAGAGGCAATCCTGGCGGTCCATCTTCTCCTTTCTGTCCCACTTCTCCAGGCAGACCAGGTGAACCGAGTGGACCTTGGGATCGAAGACCTAGAAAAGAAAAAGAATTAGAAAAATAAGATATCCATCAATCCATCCATTCACTTATCCTGGCCCTATAAGTCATACAGGGCTGTGGTACACATTATATAAAAGAGGTCATTTTTAAAATAGCACAATTCAAATATACTGTATAAAACTGTAACTATATATGAAAACAGAGAAACAAAGATACTTTGGGCAAAAGTTTGATCCAAGCTTACCTGGTGCCCCAGGTTGTCCAGGAGGCCCAGGCACACCTGCAGAGACCAGAATAACAGTGCCGTTGACCCCAGAGGGTTAATATCTCAGTCTAGCTGCTAAAAACAGTCAAATATGGACAAACTTTACATTATAGTGCAATTATGTTGATGCAAATAAATACCAACATACATTCTTTGTGCAGTCCCAGACAAGACCAATAAGGCACAATGTTCACAGTCTATCTGGCACCAATTTACTTCTGCAATACACTGTGCCAAACCAGTAGCATGATGTGCGATTCTGAGTGCGATTGTGCTGTGTGACGTACCCTGCAGACCAGGCTCTCCTTTTAGTCCCCGAGACCCAGGGTAACCAGGCTCTCCTTTCAGTCCTTTGGCATTATGCTCCATGTCATACAGCACCTGCAGGGCACCAGCCATTAGCCACATACACACCCAAGCACCTGTACTCCTTATGCGTGCACTAAACACAGCCCAGCCTGACAATCAGACATATTTTACAGTTAGCAACATGCTAAACTTTATAGTCCAATGTAGGACTGTAATAATTTTATTGAAGCATATAATATTTTACAGATCATCGCCATTTGACCAAACCAATATTCCCTAGCGGCAAAAATTATGGAAACACTTCCAATATTTAGAGATAGCAGAACTTTATTGCAGTTAACTCCAGGTACTTATTTCGTTGTCCAGTGAAGGATACTTGTAAAAATGCTTTGATTGTTTCTAAATATTACCACCACAATTTTGACCACTATTATATGTAACTGTACAAATCATACTAAGTATGTACCCCCCTTCTGCAGCTTTTAGTATTTAATTTAGCAGAGTGGATGACTGACCCATTAAGGTCAAACTTACTGGACCCGGAAGACCTGGGAAGCCATGGTCACCTTTTTCACCCTGAGGAGTTAAAGATACATGTAAAAATGGCCGCCGACTCACAGATTTACATACTATTCTTCATAGCACATGACTCATCTTACCCAATTCCCTTCCCTGCCCGGAAATCCGGGAAGCCCAGGCTCTCCTTTTTGACCCTGCAGGTGACAGAACAGTGGTTATGGGAACAGACGACACCCTTACATACAATGGATGTGGTTTGAACCATTACGGGCACTGACCGGAAATCCCGCCTGTCCATTGTCGCCATCCTTGCCCGGCTTCCCCTGTCGACAGAGACACAGGCACGCGACGCGTAAGCAGCACAGCCTTCAGCTGATCCCTGATTTTCCACCCCATCGCTGTCACACCACATCTATCCTCATGCTGCTCTGGTTACTGCCCTCCAGCTGCGTTTCTCGTTAGCACGCGTTTGTGGGACCCCTTTCTGGCCTTTCAGGGGGGCTGGGGCCAGATATTTATAATAAGGCTGCACTGTCCATCCTCATGACCTACAAACACTCCCCTAAACTAAATGCCCCCAAATACATCAAGCGGAATGCTACTCTCATAGTATATTATATAACGGAACTCCACTTGCTGCAAGGCAGCTGCTGAGCTGGTGTCAAACCAAGCATCGGTGAGGGCTCATTTTCTCCAGCGTGCATGGTGCACCCCCCGGTACACAGGTCCCTTAGCCAGGCATGGTCACTTCGCACCCCACCTTCCAGCAAACAAGTCCCTTACCCGGACGCTGTCGCCTTACACACACTCCCCCAGCACACAGGTCCCTTATTCGGATGTGGTCACTCCACTTACCCTTTTCCCTGCTTCTCCAGGCTCCCCCTTCATGCCTTTCGGACCACCAGGTGGACCCTGAGAAGACGGGAAACCTCAGTCGAAAACAAAGCTCACTCCTCATCAGTACTTTGATGCACATTAAAACACGTATACCTCAAAATTAATGTAACAAGTGAAACACTGTGCAGGAAGATGTAATATGCACCATATTAGGTTTGTTTTCCCTGACAGAAGCTGAGAGGTTTCATGTAAATATGAAATATCTACAATTACTTCAGGAACAAATGCAGAGAGAAATAATTAATAAAGGCTTAATTCTTTATCTTTATCTAAATCTTAATGTAAATTTGTTTGTACGGAGCTGGAAAGGGCTGATATTTTTTACGTTCTCACCTCCTGATATGATGATTGAGGATGTGGCCGCTCGGCTAACATGACATTCCAGACCAGAGGTCTCATTTATAACCGTTGAGTACGCACAAAACAGGACCTAAAAGATGCGTATGCCTCTTTCTACGCAAACGTTGTGATCTACAGAAACAAACTTGACAGCAGAATGTGCGCATATGTACACCAAATCTGATCCATGTGTGCGAACATTTTGGAGAAATTTTGGAGAAACTCTTTGGGTAAAGAGGGTGAGAAAAACCGTGAGTGGCATCAGTACATAAATAATAATTCCTAGTGCTATTGAGTCATACACCGTACATTTAATTTCACTTATTCAGTCACATATTTATAATAGTGAATAAAAATATGCGTAAAACATATAATCCGATTCAAATCTTAACTTAATCTACATTTTTCATCTATGTGCCGCAGTTGTTGAAATGTAAATGGATAAGTGGTGGTCGTGATCATCACGATCAATTGGACACAGTGTGAAACAGTCTCATTGCTGAAAACACATAAATACCATGATCTTATTCATGCACAACATACCATAATGGATGTGCTGGCATTGTTAGACGATTATGCCGATGGCAGAATTAGAAGGGAACAGGTGTTCATAGACCATGAAGATTTTAGCCCATGATGATGACTGGCTCATAAGCCGATTTAGATTACCTAGATGTGTGCTTTTAGAGCTATGTGCTGAACTGGGTCCAATGTTAGAGAGACCAATCCGATGGAACCGCGCAATCCCAGTACAAATAAAGGTACTGATGACCCTGGGGTTCCTTGCAACTGCCTGTTACCAGCGGGAATTAGGTATATGTTATAATTAACAATAAAGTTGTGAATTTGTCCTAAAGCTTGTTTAGGAAATACAATAATACTCTAATTATGTTTAATTGCATTTTAAGTTTAGTCACTGCCTTTCTGTTTGTCACCCCACTACTGTGACCATCAAACAAAATATTTTTTCTGCTTTCCACTTCACCCACAAGCACATCTATCTCGGTTTCAGAAAAAAATTCTCTTTTTACTTTTCACCTCGGTTGACTTGATGCCATGAGTTTTTCCAGTTTACGTTGGAGGCTTAAATATGCATGAGGTGATTTGTATTGACCATTAATGGTTGAACGGGGGCATGTGGAGGGCATAATATGCTGCAAATCCACGTGTGCATAATCGCAGGTAGAGTGCAATTAATAAAGCGTATATCGCGTGCAGGTGTGCGTGCGCACGTTTTTATAAATCTGATTTTTTTCTTTGCTTACGTCATTTTCGTCTTTTGAGCGCCATACACTTTCAGTATGAGTTCCACTTAAAGTTTTATAAATCAGACCCCTGATCTGCTGCTTTTATATGACTCTGCATACTTCTCAGGCAAGATCTTCAAACACACATTACAGACACTTACAGCAGGTCCAGGCAGACCAGGCTGTCCAGCTGGGCCAGGTGATCCCTGACTCCCCTGAGAGGTACACAACAGGAAAACAAATGCATTAGCGAAGAACTGTAATGTTCCTATCTTGGTCCAACTATTACTATGGAGGCATCTACTGGGGTTAAAAATGCAGTAATTGGTTCACCCCCCCCCCCCCCCCCTTTTATGGCACTGATCGGGATGTATCTGGATCGCGTTTTAACGTTGCGCTGTTCATCAAATTACCATACGAATGCGATTTAAATATGTGGAAATGACGCTATTTAGAATGCAAATAGAGATCTTCAGGTTAGGGTGGTACTACACGCCCCCGATGCAGGTAAAACAAAGAAATGTGACATGGTTTACTTTTTTGCTCATTTAACCTCATTCTAAAAAACTTTAATACTTCCGACAATGGACATTTTAAAAAGAAAACAGATTACGGATTTAGTTAGTGGTTTTTTATGTTTCTACAATAAGATTTCAGCAAGTTATGAACTGAAATATACGAGAAAGATACACGGCATCGAGGACGATGCGTCGACTCCAGAGGGTTAAGGTTGGTGACCCTGCATGAAAATTTGTCCCAGATAATACCAATATCGTATAAAACATACTCCTAATGGACAGTGAAACAGGCTGTGTCTGTCGGATGGATTCAACGGTCACTGCTTTAGCCCGCTCACGTACCTTGTCTCCTTTCTGGATCTCAGACCTGCCTGGCCGCTTCTGTTCTCTGATGGTGCCTGGAGGCCCTGGCTGCCCCGGGGTGCCCTGTTCACCCTGTCATACGCAAAAATAGTGTTACCAGTGCCGACAGCAGTCCACAGGACATCAACACTGAAGGCAGTTTGCTGATCCTACCTTATCCCCTTTAGATCCTTGGAAGTTTAAGCCCATATTACCCTGTATAAAAATAACAGGTTAGAAAAAGCAGTGAATGCCTGTCCAGTGGCAGGTGGGTCAAAGCAACTCACACCTGGGTCCCTGCTATACTATACTAGCTGCCTTGTGGTCCTTAGTGCCATGAGGGTTTCACTCACGGCTCTAGAGCAACATCTACTGGCATCTGGGTGCTATGAAAAGAGTGCCAAACTAGTGAACAGGTGATGTATAGGAATGAAGACATTTTAATTTGTCACCATTCTTGGACCTGGACTGTTGTTAAAAGCGCTATATAAATAAAATTGAATTGAATTGAATCTTGATTGATGTACCCTTCCAAGTGTCCTGTGCTTCCTGGCTATGGCTTTGGATTGCTGCACTCTAAATTAAATAGATACATACATCTGCAAATAGATGCACACCTTATGGATGACTGAATAACCAGTATTGCTTAGCAGAATGAGCAGCAGTTAGTTCAAAGGCTTGCACTGTACATCTACATCTGATTCCATTAAATTAGCAAAGCAGCAAATGTACCTTTGGCCCTGGAGGACCAGGGGGTCCCGGAAGCCCCTGAAAAAAATATAAAAATAATAAACAATATGAAATAACAACGGAGGCAACCAGTGAAGACCAAATGCAACTTCATGAACCAATTGCTGCATTTTTAACCCCAGTAGATGGCGCTCTCTGTTCCAAAAAGAGGTCATAGCTCAGAGCTCATACCCTAGAGCAAACCAATCTAGTGAGGTAAAAAATACAGCAAATGATTCATGAAGTTTCATTTGGCCATCACTAGAGGCAACACACAGGCGTGTTTATCCTGTAGAGACATGGACTCTGCTTAATGCTGTTTATTTGTGGTAGCAAAGTTTGTTAATGCTAGGAGGTTGTACCAAGTAAGACATACCACAAAGCCTTTTGGACCAGGGGGGCCAATCGTGCCAACCAATCCCGGATGTCCTTCAGTTCCCTGTGAGAAAAAGAGGCAGGTGATCCATAATGTAACTGAACTCTGCACGATATCCTCACAGGAGCTATATTTTGAAATAACCACAATCACTAATGGTCATAACCAGCAGGAACAATACAATTGCATTAACATGCGTGGCGGCTGCCAAAATGTTACCACATTTCACTACTACACAAGAGTAAAAAAGTAAGTTTTAAATTTACCATTAATATCAGTATTGTTAAAATACTGAAGATGCAGCTTAGTATTAATATCACTACTGTCAATACGCTGAATAGGGTATCAGACTTGCTGGCATAAAAAAAAAAGGCAAAATAAAAAAAAACAAACTAGTCTGCTAAATTAAACTAAATACAGAATGTAAATATGCCTGTATTAATGCCATGACGGCCAGTGCCAATTCATACCTGTACATATTTTTACCTCGAGTTATCTAAGTTTCTCTCACTGCTCTTTATGTTCCTGCCTGCTTAAGTGACACAATGACTGAAAGGTTATTCCCAGCTTTGGGCTTACAGGAATGCCAGGAAGGCCCACAAATCCTGGCTCCCCCATGTCCCCCAAGGTGTTGGCGCCAAAGATCTCGGCAGAGTCGCCCTGCAGGGACGAAAACGGCGGTCAAACATGCTCTGAAGTAGAATGAATGCACACCGAAAATTACCAAATTCATTATAGTTTAATGTCCTGAACCTTTAATATCACAGCATATCCATATTAAAATTTGGTTGAGCATTTTGTAACCCATAAACGATATATATCTCATGTTCATTTAACCCCTGAGACTTTACACAAACAAGTCAGGTTAAGCACCCAGATCAAAGGTCCAATACCTGAAATTTGTTCCTGAGCCCCTAAAGCAGTGTTTCTTAATCTGGTCCTTAGAAACGCACAGTCCGTCCAAGATTTTGGAGGAAGCAAAAACGCGGGCTGTCTGGCAGGGAGCAAAAAGGTGGGCTGTCTGGCAGGGAGCAAAAAGGTGGGCTGTCTGGCAGGGAGCAAAAACGCGGGCTGTCTGGGTGTTCCTGAGGATCTGCTTGAGAAACACTGGCCTAGGGGCACCACCACTGTCCTACTGTAGCCTCTGCTATATGACTGCACAGATGTAGCCGAATGAATGCTTTAATACTTCTGCTTGTTATAACTAAAGACAAGGCCTTTCTGCTTCCTCCTGGAATTCTGGCACTCGACAATTAAAGTATATGTTTGCATAAATGTATGAATTAAGATCATGTTAAAGATTTAAAAAAAAAAAAAAAAAAAGATTATTAAGAATATAAAACAACATTACCAAACCAAGAGTCTGTACTAGATGAACTTATCACTATTCAAGGCAAAGCATTGTGTGTGTGCGCGCGTGTGTGTATGTGAAAAAATCAGGACATCCATTGAATATTAAGTATTTCATTAAGAAACATCAACATATCAATAATAAATTTTGTTTCAAATTATATTTGTAGATAAAGGTGATCTGACTCTTATTTGACTATCCCTGCCAGCCCCTGAAGGATGGGCTCCCCCTTTGAGTCTGGTCCCTCCCAAGGTTTCTTCCTTCTAGGGAGTTTTTCCTTGCCACTGTCGCCTATGGCTTACTCACGGGGGGCTTTGGGTGGGGATGCTGTAAAGCGCTTTGAGACAATGTAATGTTGTGATAATGCGCTATACAAAAATAAATTTGTTGTTGTTGTATCTGCCTATGCAAAAACAAAAAAAATCACTTAACTAAAGAAATTAAGTAAGATGCCAATTCCTACTGAGGAAAAAAGTTTGGACTCCCTCACATCCATCACTATTTTAAATGCCTAGAATTAGATTCTGTTGCACCACATCAGGTGAAAATGATTAGAACATTTTTTCTTGATTAGAGCTTTTTTTGGAGTCTTATTTAAACCACAGACATTTAGCTTGGTTTGCTCTTGATTGTTGAAATGAGTGGAATCACCATGTGAGATCCAAAGAGCTCTCTGAGACCTTCAGAAAGAAGATAGAGGCATATGAGTCTGGGAAGGGATATAAAAAGATCTCAAGAATATTCTAGTTTTGAATGAAATATAGTTTTGAATCAGCCAATCCACTGTCTGGAAAATAATTTACGTGAATAATTTAAGTGAAGAACATTTAAAACAATTGTCAACATGACTAGGTCAGGCTGACCTAGCAAGTTCAGTCCAAGAGCAAAATGTTGAGCCGTTCTAAAGTGACTGAATCCCTCCTGCAGTAGGTTGTCCAGATGAAGGTCAAAGGGAAGACCCTATCAGCCATAGCAAGAGAAGTTGGTCTTTCAAAATCTGTGATTTCTAGAATATTGCACCTTTACAATGTCACAAACTCATTCAAGTCCCCCAAGAAGGGTAGTCGTCCCTGAAAGACAAATGTAAGAGAGGACAGGATAATGTGGAGAATGTCAGTGGGGAATTGTTTCAACACTGCAGCTGGACTTGCTCCCCAATTGTGCTTAACGGGGTAAGGATCTGGTTCATCAAACGTCTCAATATTTAAGAGCATTTGGACTGACAGCTGTCATGACCTGTTCGTTGGCTCCTCATGTGTGCCACGCCCCCTGCTTACCCACGTGTGCTTCCCTGATTGTATTCAGCCCCATCTGATTATGTTGCTCAGTCCTGTCCTATTTAAGTCCTGGTCTTGCTTGTCTCCCCTGTCTGTCATTGATGTTAGTGAATGTTCGTGCTTCGTCTTGTGAATAAACCCCAGTTTGACCCGTTTCCCGCCTGCCTGCTCGTTCCTGATCGCTCGCGCTGCCTGTGCGATCCTCCCGTTCAGCTCGTCGCGTGACAACAGCCTACTCTGCAGTGACCAAAACTCTCGTATGCAGGAAGAATCAGAAGGCTACAGTGCAAAGTTCACAGGCTGGTCCAAAGTTCACTTTAGTGATGAAAGCAGGTTTAATTTAGTTGGGTCTAATGGGAAACATTATGTTTGTCATACAACTGGGGAAAGACTGAACCCCAAGGATAGAGGAGGATAAAGTCAGTGAAAGGGGGAGAAGGAAGTGGAAGGAGTTGGGCGTCTTATACAGCTACATGGCAGAGTGAATGCAAATGTTTATCAGAACCTTCTCCAACATGTGGTTCCTTACCTGCATTCATCACTGAATCACCCATCAATTTTCATGTAGGACAATGCCCCCGTCATACAGTAAAATGGGTAGCAGTTCCATGAAACTGATAACAGAAATTATGAAATGGCCAGCCCGGAGTCCTGATCTAAACCCAATAGAAAACCTCTGGAAAATCCTTGGCAACAACGTTACGACTAAGAAACCCACTGCAGTCACTGAACTGTGGAGGAGACTGCAAGAAGAGTGGACCAAAATCAGAGCTGAATAATACACACACACACACACACACACACACACACACACACACACACACACACACACACACACACACACACACACACACACACACACACACACACACACACATATATATATATATATATATTAGGGCTGGACGATTTATCGATTTCAAATCGAAATCACCATTTGAAACAAGGCGATTAGCAAGTCCCAAAGGCTGCGATTTAGGATATACATTATACAGCACGTCGGACCCAGGGTTTAAAACTGCTGTGAGAATAGTTTTACAAATTCATGCCGTACTCCCTATGTGACACTCATTCTCACCAATCACAAGCGCCGTGCTTCTTGCGTGCCAGTCATGCTCACCAATCAGAAGTGATCTAAGAAGGCGTATCGGCCCACAAACAGCAAGCACGTGAAACCCAAGGAAAATGTTACATTCGTGGCGCGGAAAAAATACTGATTCCACTACTGAGTTATAAGTGAATTGCCTTCCTATTTCATGGTCCGAGATTGTTTCATAAAGGTCCTATTATTAATAGACCCAGAGAGCTCCTTTTAAACACCAGCTATGTTTTTGTTAATGGGCAATAGCATTAGGATACCGCTAGCCCATCAAAACAACAATGAGATAGTCAGTAATTCTCACAGCAGCAGAGTCCCCCAAAAAAGCCGTAAAACCCATAATACAGTCATGTTTATGTCATATGTTTTTGTGCTTATTCATTTAAGTATTTCCAAAGATTAATCTTAATCCCACAACAGTAATAAAATAAAAGCCTTGCTTCAATAACAGCAGCTAACAACACTCGAAAAGCAGTAATGTACATAACAGAGTAGCTGTTCTGTCCTGAAACTGTAAAGCTGGAAATTTTTAAATGTAGTATGCATTTTATAAAAGCTGCTTATCCTTCATATATAATAATATATTATATATATATATTTCTCAAATATTTTTTTTTACTTGCCTTGAATCCAGGTATACCAGGTGGACCCTTAGGGGAAAAATACTTGGTTACTTGATTACATTCAGGTTAAAGTGGACTTTCTGCTGGATTTACATCTTGAAATAGAATTTCAAAAATTTCTAAATCTTATTAATGTTATATAGCCAGTTAGTCACCAAGGCTTCACCTCAAAGTAATCTGCTGGACAAATGACGTCCTGGACATAATTACTGTGTCACTGTCCTTATAAGCTGTACATCAGCATGTGAAGGGTGAAAGTGATGAGGGGACTACTCACCAAGTACCCCTGCAGGCCTGGATGACCAGGGTTTCCGGGAAATCCACGTTCTCCCTAAAGAAACACACCAAAACTGTAAGTAAACCCTACCCTCATTAAGCTGCACTACTACTCACTGCCTCACGAGGCGCTTCGCACCTTCGTTCCATTGCACCCTGGAGTTCCCCTGGGGCCCAGCGGACCATCCTGTCCTGGCAGACCCTGTTAAGGGGTGGATCCCAAACAGTAGTTAAAGAAGTGATCATGGGCAGCACTCCATTCATGCTCAAATGTGCCAGTCATTATCAGTTTTCAGCTAACAGCGTTAATCCCTCCTGCTCCCCTTCACTGTAATATGTATAAACTAGTGTTTTTCCTTATGCCTAGTGGCCTGGGAGGTGCCTTAACCATTAGACCCTACAAGATAAACGATGTCCCCTGGCAAGCCTTAACTCCTACCCCAACTTATCACACTTTCCATCACGGCTGCAAGGGCAAGCAGCCCTTTGGAGATACTTACTATGTGCTGTCAGTCCTATTCTGATCCCAGCCTGCCCTCCATCTAAAGGAGAGTGTTTCCCCCCCAGATAAAGATCCATTGCCTGCCCGGCCATGTTTCACATGGATCAGCCCACTGTCCAGGCCTGCGTTACGGACACGCATTATGGACACGTACCGGGATTCCTGGTGTTCCTGGGAATCCAGGCAATCCTGGCGGACCCTGAAAATACAGTGTTAAACTCTTTGCTTAGGGGAATAGAAAGCATGCTGCCAGTGTGTGATCAAAACAAGCTTTGATTCTCACATGATGGATCTTGATAACCCATGAGAAGCCTTAGACGTGAAGACTGAAGTATGAAGCTTATAGCGTATAGGATACAATTCCATCCATTTCACTAAGAGAGGGATTTCCAGCAAAGAACTCACCCTAGTCCCCTTCGGCCCAGCTGGCCCAGTGGACCCATCACTGCCCTGAGGGAGAACAAGTACAACTCAAATTACATTCACTATGCTTTTGACATCAATCATTAATTTCAGACATACTGGTGAACAACTTGATGTCTTATCTGGATCAGAAGGTCCTCATAAGAAAACTCACAAAAAAAAAAAACGAGCCTAGTGCATTCATGATGGCGTTTCTCTGTACCACCCTGAATATCTTATCTGTTGATACTACTCAGTGTGGAGGCAGAGAACAAAGATGAAGATGGTGGTGAGAGAAAAGCAGGACCAGGGGTTACCGTCGCCCACATTCAGATGGCTGGGGATTCCCTTACTTTTTCTCCTCTTGGTCCCATGTGTCCCTCTGGGCCTGGGAATCCCGCCATCCCTGGCTGACCCTCAAGCCCTGGAAAGCCCATTTCACCCTGTCAAAAAACAAGACCAGTCACACAACAACTAAGAATATCTGTCAGATTACCTTACCTGTACTTTAACTTTTCTACATTTACATGCTGTATTTGTAATTCTGCTGATTAGTGACGGGGAAATTTGGAATAAAAATAATAAACTGGATTTTCAATCTGACTTCGAGGCATAACGTGTTATAAATTTGCAGAAACACTGGAAAAACACCAACATGACACATAGTGCCACCAAGAGAAATGTTTTAATGGGAAATGTGTAGGAAAACAGGAGGCATACTAAAGCCAGGAGACAAGCTAATGTGATGCATAGCGCCAGAGTGCAAATTACCCCTCCATAATAGGGGGGTGCTGCCTTCATAACACTTTTATGACGATTATGGTCCCCTACCACGTCAATACGGATAGTCGCCACCAGGATGAATGTTAAGAGTGCAAGATGCGCTAGGGGTGTTTACTAACATGCAACACGTGGTCATGGTCAGGACATGCGACAAAATGAGAATCAATACAGAAGATCTCATTATCCTTATCCCTATCCAAAAGAATCTGCTTTTGATAACTCCCATGAATTATCTTAGAAACTGGATACTAGTAAAAGTAATAAGCCTATACTGTACATTTACAAACAGCTTAAAGCCTGCTTTATAAAAAATGGTCTATTTTGAAGACCTGGTGGTAAGAGTCAAGACCCAACTCCCTGTTTCTCAGATCACTTTCCTTCATACACATTAACAGTTTTCAAAACTGCACCTATACTTTTAGTGCAATGTTCTGTAGCTCTTAACACTATTTCCTACTTACTCTTCTTTTGCCACCAAAAAAGTGTCTGATGGCTCCATCTTTCCCTTTCCTCATAGTGTGTCTACGAATAAAATCTAATCTATATTTAACAAAACAATATCTGATGAAGCTTCTAAAAATGCCCATAAATATGAAATTGTGGAATGCAGAATAAATACCACTAAAATTCAAATAATAAGGCTTATTATTTGCTAGCTATTTTTTTTATGTTGCCCCTATAGGTTTCACTGATAGTAATGTTTTTTTCAGAGCATAAAGACCTTCTTATGCATCAACATTAACCTAATAACAAACCACAATGTATTCATGATAAAATGAGAATGAAAACAGAGGGAGTTCATCTCCTTGGAAAATGATCATGATCGATTTTACCTCACCAAAGAAACCTGGTTTAAATAGAGAACTCAACTTATCTTGCTAGTTAACGTAACTAACATTGATTGGACTGGCCTCAGAAGGACAATGGGAAATAATTCAACTTATAAAGACATCAGCTTGCATTAGTAGGTGAAACACTTAAACGAATAAATGAAGGTTGTAAAATAACACATTTTCAACAAGCTAAACTTCTGCTGGCTACTTACATTTACCAATGCACAACAAACAGTACCATGACAGACAAACACAATGAACAGGTCACTCAATGAGAATGAATGACGCAACCGACTGGCTAAGCTGCTTCTAGCGCTGAGGTGGTTAAAATGGTACAGGCCAAATTAGGGGTGTTTGAAATCTTTTTACATAAAAATTCCAATAAAGGTGAGGCTCTTTTTTCTTTTTAAACAAAGGGAAAATGTTAGGACCCCACCCCAAACTGCTATTTTTGTGTCTTTGGTGGGGGTGGGGGGGGTCTGGGTCTTGATTGGGGGGTGCAGTACTCCCCGTGATTAGAACCATGCATAGCGCTACAAAATAAAATGCTAGCATGGGAAATGTGTAGGACAGCATGCTAAAGCCAGGAGACATGCGCATCATTTCAAGGGAGACACTCACCTTGACTCCTTTCAAGGCGCTACAATCACATATCGCTCCTGGTGCACAGCCATGGCAGGCCTGGTGATGGACAGACAAGAAGAGCCATGATCAGAGAGACAACCAAGTACACATCACGCTTTCATTTTTACATGGACTGGTGTTAACTGATCTTTATTCATCATCACAAATGCTGTAGCATACGCTGCACAGTGGTGGTCTCATTGATCCCTGTAACCACAAAATACTGTGTCCATAGTAATTAGTATAAAAACAGTGGTCCTTTTAACATAGGCCTTTGAAAACCTATGACCAGCGTCTGTCGCCACTGTATTGTACAGCAGGAGCCCCGTATTTGCGGTTTCAGTTTACCGTGATCTGGAAAAAAAAGAAGAAAATTTCCAGAAATGGTTCAAACCCAATTGCCAATTGCCCTAATTGAGTACAAGTTGTGACCCAGTGAGTACCCACAATAGGCTAAGATATTTTTAGCAAATAAATTGTTCTGATTACAGGTTATGTACAGGTACATGATAGAATATTTTTCATTGTAAAATGTCTAACAGTAGCCAATGCTTTTTCATTGTTCCTTTATCATTTGAGGGGTATGAAAAGCATGATTTTCTTTGCTTCTTCATTCCTTAATACATTTTTTCTATATCATCTCTTGAGTATTAGTACAGTGAGAATAATTTCAGACCATTTGGGTAATACAGGAATAATTAAAAAAGTTAATTAGCAACATTCAGCTGTTAGTTTCAGTATTAAGGCAGATTTCATACATTCTTCACAAAGATTTTAAATACAATCGTGAGTGCAGCTTCTCAGTGTGATGCTTGGGGGTGATATTTACATTCATTAGGCCAATTGCATCAAAGAAGAATTATCCAATCAGGTGAGTCCTAGCCATAACAAAATGGCAGCAAGAAGCTCCTATCTGCTATACAACACTGTGCATTTCTGTTAAACACATTCTGCTGTGGGCACAAAAATTTTCAGAAGGAATAAAAGTATGATGAAAACAAACCAAAATATAAATGAATTCCAGTTACCATAAACTGGACATGGTCAGAACCTTTCAACAAACCATTTAATTTGGTTTAAATGCTGCAAATGACTAAACTATCATTTCTGCCTTAGAACTGGAAATTAAATGCACAACATGTCCTAATAACATTCCAAACACATTCCAAACGAATTCTTAACAAAACACACTTCTCAAACATTCGAAAGCTAAAACGTAGCCAAGACCAGGGTACACCCAAGTTTTTTCCTCTCATTTCCTATACATAATGGAATGGATTTGTGCTCAATCCATGCAGCCATTAACTATTTAAATAAAACGTTTCCCCTACCATTATATTAGGGGGGCGCCAGGGTTTCAGTTTCAATCATTGTCCATCCCCTTTAGGCCCTGAGGCTAAGCGAGCTGTGAACCACTGATCTATAGGGAAGCATAGGGTGCAGCATTTTGAGAATGTGTAAACTGAAAGAAATTATTTACGAAAACTCACATCTAAAATAGAACAATAATTTACTATAAAAATGCACAATATAAAAATAGATGTTTCTGTGCTACATAATATACCAAATAAAATGTTATATTCAACAAGAACAAGTAAAAGTGGAAACTACTTCAACTCTGCATGTGTACAGGACAAATTGTACAGGCAGTATATCTGAGTCTGCATTGCAGATGTTTTTCTAATGAAAGAGAGAAACTGGCCCTTGTAGGCTGGAGTCACAGAGACCTGTAAGCCCGTGGAGGAGGAGTCACAGCTCTGGAATGCTCCATCTTCTCCTCTGCGCTCCTCCAGGGCTCGCACCTCTTTATCTGTGTGCAATGTTAATGTCACAGACAAAGACCAACGCTGCACCAAACACCCAGATGTGGATAAATTTTCTACAGGACAAAAGCAAACTTTATAAAATACTGGATCTGCAAACCAACAATGATCATCATCCTCCATTTATAAATGTTTGAAAATAGGAATCTTGAGAAAGCAACATGGTTATATTTGCTGTCACCAATACCAACATCAGCCTATTAAAGGTTTAACAGTTTCCTCATCAGTGCCTTTGCAGGAGAAGTCCATGGTAATCCCAGGAGTTTCTCCACAAGAAATGCCCCAATAAAGAATATTCGGGAATTCTGCCAGGATGGGGAGCAGGAAGGAGGTTTGCTGCTGGGCTTGAGGGTGAGAAGCTCCTGTCAGAACCGCCATGGCCTCTGTAACCTAAACCTCCACGCTGTAGCTCTGCCTCACTCCCACGCAAAACAGGGCTTCACATCACCACTATAATGGGAATTGCAGCATTTCATCGCTATCATCATGGGAAACTTCTCCGCTTCATGGAGTAGAGAAAACAGTTTAAACATGTTTTTCCATTAAATAAGATCAGATTTAACATTTACATAAGGGATGCTACCAGTTTATCGATCTTGTTGACACGCAATGCCATGCTAACTCACACTTACAGTGGCAGTAAATTAAAAGCAAAATATCCATGAAAAATCACCACTGGAATCAAAACTGGCATCAACTGCAGCCCTTGGAGACACTTTAGAAGTGATGTCACTGTTGGGCCCCTGACTAAGGCCCTTAATCCCAACTGCTGCAGGGACTGGCTGCTTTTTCAACTGTACATCACTTGGGATAAAAGCTAAATAAATACACTGCAAATGAGACTTGGATCATTTCCATAAGAAGTCTGCACAGGAATATTTTGTATGGTAGTTGGGGGGAAAAAAATTACAGAAAAAACAAAACTTTCTTGGTATGCTAATTGATAACAATGCGGAAAAATACTAAAGCTTTTTAAAGTAAGTATGAAAAAGTCTTACACTACACTGGAATAATTCAGCTAGTTACTCTGGCCATGTGCTGTGATCTCCCTGAAGCTGCTAAGCGGTCTCTGGGCCATCTGTGGAAAGACAAAGCAGGCCAGCCCCGCTCCCTAACCCCATTATTAACCCCATATCCTTATGTCATGTCTGCCACCGCCCCGGAGAACCTCCGCTCTGTTGTTTCAATCAACAGGCAAGAACAGGCTCAGAATTACATTGGGGGTGGGGGGGGGTGGGGGGGTGGGATATGACCCGGCTTGCCTGCAGGGCCCATAAGCGGGTTGGAGCATCCTTGTTTTAGCGTGTCACTCTCACACTGTGCGTCACGGAGAGCAAACCCATCCAGAGCTTCTCTGGTCATGTGCCCTACATCTCCAGTACTGCATATGTGGATAAATGACAGATTTCTGTGAGTTAGTGTATTCATGTCTGCTACAATGCACACGTGTAGAGTGTCAAGGGAGCAACCGACCGCTTGTAGGCAGCAGAAGCGCTCAAGCATTTCCACCGAGCAACAACGTCATTCCCATTAGGTAATGAAATTCAGAGCCGTTTTCCTAGCCTTGGTCATGAACAGATGACAGAATTACCTTGGTTCCAGCAATCCACACTATGGATTAACCATGCAGAACCTCTTTGATGTAAATCACTTACTGTACCAAGCATAGTCATTATTTCAGCATTCCTTGCACTGACATGCGCTCTTACACTTTTGTACAGTTATCAGTCACACAAGCATGTTGCATATATCTATCGGATTGTATTTGATAATTTTTTTACCTTAACTGTAAGTATCTACTGCATACATGTCGAGCTGTGATGTAAGTACACTGGAGAGCCAAATGACAGCCAGAGTCAGATTCTCTGTGTGTGTGGGCTTATTATGCTAAATGAACACTGAGCAGACAGCCAGGCCCCCAGCATTCAGAGGGCCTGAGAAGTGCGGTCGGCTTCATCCAAATGCCGACCACCACCACTGCCAGTGACACTATCACCCTGACGCCGTGCCCTCCAAGCCCTGGAGGTGCACATGACTCCCTCAGTTGCAGGGCAGCACAGGAATACCCACCCCTCACGAAAAGGCCAGCAGCACCACCAGTCCATAAGTAGCTGTGCTGACACAGGAATTCAGGCTGATAAAGCAGCAGGAGTAGCTTCCCCATCAGCCATTATTTAAAAGCCAAATTATTTACTTTAATGCCACTCCTATCACTTGATATATTATACAGTATACTGTAGATCATCATTTCATCCTTAACAATAACAGTAAACTATGATAATATTATTCGAAGGCAAGCTTGCAGTTTCGCAGATGGCAAGGAGACATTCTCAGATTTTATTTTAAAAAGTTCAAAACATCCAACTGGACAAGCAGAACCACCACGACGTGGAATCAAAAATTAGGTATATTTATTATTTCTTGGCCCTAAGACCCATGATGTATTTTTTATCATCTTTCCTTGTGGACAAATTTCTTATTAGCAGTCAAATCTCTGTGTAGCACCTTTGTCCCATCAGTGTCTAAGCAGCCACCTACACTTAAAGAAACAGATGCTTCAGACCAGATGGAGGTTCGCAGAGCATTAATAATAGTGAATTATTTTATTTCCGTGAACTCTGCATAGGCGTGGCATCATATTTATCGCTTTCTATAGCACAGTTTTTCATTTTTCATTCCATCTACCAATAAACTGTGAAAAGGATTTTATTGTTGCTACTTTTGTTGCATTTCAATGTGATGGGTGTGGGGCGCAGTGACATTCAGACTGATGGGCCATTGACAGTATGCAAACTCCTACAGGTGTGGGGACACCTATCTTATCAGTATTCACTGTGTAGGCCACTGACTTTGAGAAAAAGAGTGTCACAAACCACATAAAATTACAGAATGTCCTATTCACCTATGTGTAGCCAACCCCTATGTATATAAGCTTCAGAGCTCAAATGTCTTGGCTAGAAATGTTTATAATGTGGTTTTTTACAATTTCTCAGCATGTCTGAAAATAGGCTTTTGAAAAGTATATGTTTAAAGTTGATTTTAACTATCCATCCAGCCATTTTCCAAACTGCTTATCCTACTGGGTCGCGGGGGGGGGTACAGAGCCTATCCCGGAAGCAATGAGCACGAAGCAGGGAACAACCCAGGATGGGGGGCCAGCCCATCGCAGGGCACACTCACACACCATTCACTCACACATTTAGCAACTCCAATTAACCTCAGCATGTTTTTGGACTGTGGGGGGAAACTGGAGTACCTGGAGGAAACCCCACAACGACATGGGGAGAACATGCAAACTCCACACACGTGACTCAAACCTGGGTCCCAGAGGTGTGAGGCAACAGTGCTAACCACTGCACCACCATGCCTCCTCCTGATTTTAACTAAAAATAAAATAATCACATTCTAAATGATCTCAGATTATTGGTGCTGAGTTTGCGCTGAATAAAAGCACATGTAACACTTTAAATAAACATTTTTTAGATAAGTGAAATATTTTAAAAACATCAAGGCATGTCAGACTACCCCAACAAGACTTCAGAGGGTTAAAGTTTTACCTGCTGGAGTCAAGAACCAAAATCCTTATCAACAGAGAGCTTCTATTCTAAATATGCAAAACATGGGAAATTGTAGCTGAATTAGATTTTAGTACAGCTGTAATGGCTGTAATAATGAAAATAGAGCAGAGTTTTAAAAAAGCTATAGGGCAGTCCTAGTAGAACGACCAATCAGCAGTCATTAAAAAGTAGGGCTGCGGGATATTTCATGCGCATCACATTTGTCGGCATTGCATTGTGTCTGTTCACACAAGTCCTGGCAACACCACCAACTTATCTGAAACACTTCACTGTGGCCTGTACTATGAAGCGGGGTTACTGGCTTATCGGGGTAATTTGTCAGATTTAAGGTACCACAGTTTAAATGGACTTCATATTCGTTCAGTCACATTTTGCTCAGACTACCTTAAATACGACAAGTTACCCCAATAAACCAGTAATCCCACTTCGTAGTACAGGCCCCTGGTATATAAGTTTTATTTGGTTATTGTTTATTTTAGATAATTTCATCATCTCCTGTTTTATAAATATCACAGTGTCACATACAGATTTCACATATCGCAATGTGATATCGTGCACATATACACACACACACACACACATATATATATATATATATATATATACATATATAAAATCACCCAGCTCAGATAGTCCATATGCAAGGATATCAGTCCAATACGGGAGTTCAGTGTACGGCTTAAAGCTCTACGCCCACACAAGACAACCGTGTCTCTGATAGAATTAAACACCAACCAGATAAACAGTCGTCTACAGTAACAGGTGTGCAGACGTCTGGCAGAGCATCTATAACAACCCTCTCTGAGGTGTCACACATCAGATAGAAGCATCTGCTTGAAAAATATGTCAATCCTAATCTTCAGAGTGGTATGTGGTTAGCACACTGAGCCTGTGATCGGAAGGTCATCATTTCAAAGCTTGAAGTTGGCAGAGTGATGACACTGTTGGGCCCTTGAGCAAGGTCCTTTACCCCCAATTTCTCCAGGGACACCATGACCCTGATTTCTTTAAAAAATAAAAAAGAAAATACATTGAATTGGGTAACTACATAAACATAAAAAAAAAATTCTGATTAGTAAATACACCTGGAGATGAAACCTGACCATATTACTTCAAATATAAACAATGGAGAGATATTCTAACTACGTTCTTGCTAAACAACACACTTGAGCCTGGATCCCAGAATGCACAGCAACACAAAGGTCCATCACAGGGAACAGACACATTCATCAGAAACATTTTAGAAAGACTAAATGACACAAAATCCACAGGGACTGAGCAGTGGCTGGGCATGAAAACCCACGGGGCCACCATGTCACATATTTAAAGACAAGGTTGTCAAATTTCATCAAATGTTTGGAGTGAAATTACATGTGAGGCCAAACTTATCTCACAGTCAATCCGTGAGACTTGAGAGCCCTGCTTACCACATTCATTGGATCTTGCCAACTTCCACCTTTTATGCACTCCATCCGTGTGTGCCTCCATGTAATAATGTGCATGCAGTGGGATCACATGCAACTTATTTTGTAATTTACCTGGACACAACAAATGCTATTTTATGATTGGCTGGTATGTGGCTATTACCTTTGCATTACTCGGGAGAGCTATGAACTCGATGGAAAAGTCCACTCCGTATGCCTGCGCCCATCATGAATTAGGCTTTCTGCAAATGTTTAAAAAACATTCATATAAACATTACAGCCACAATGTGCTTGAAGTGCTGCCTCAGGTTCCCCGCCACAAAACAGAGTAGGCCAGGCCCTGCATAGCCAACCATTAAATCTCCCAATGATCTGCCTCCAGTGCCCATGCATGAACCGCTTGGTGCTGGGACTGGGGTCTGTGCGAGAGCCTCTGTTGGACTAGCTGAGCACAGGAATGAAGGGAGACACCTGAAAAAGTGCTTTGTGCAAATGCCTTTCCAAAGTCACCTGACATCAGATGCTAAGATGAAGTTTAGCAGTGTCAGCAGGCTAATTAGCATTACTTACAGGTAATGTCACAGGCTACCATAGAGTGGAAAAGGAACATTTTGACAAACATGCTCCAGTTTACAGATCCAAAAGGAAAACCAGCTGATTACCAGTGAAGAGTGTGGGCACATCTGTTTTTATTGCATTTGTCTCTATGTTAATTACCTTATAGTAAAAGGCAGAGGCAATGAAGTTACATGTCAAATATTGCAATGACAAAGAGAAGTGTGCAGAATTGTGGGAGCCAAGTCATCTGTCGCAGTGCTTCATGTCTTTGCTTGTATACAATATAATACAGCCCTTAACCTTGAGTTGGAAAACAAATGATTTACAGTAGGTATGTCCAGACTTAACTGGAACTGTATATAAACATACCTAGAGGACTATTCAGAATGCCAAAGTTTACGATATACAGCTGAAAAGCTACATAACAAAAATAAAAAGCCATAAGACCACAGTCCTGCTGCAAACAGAATCCAACAGTTCAAAACTCACAAAGGTATTCCCAAGACACGTAAATCATGCCCAAAAGTCAGAGATTTCCTCATTGACAAACTCATCAGCTGCGCATTTGTCTTTTCTGATCCACCAATAAGCTTTAATCATACCCAAACAAGCACCTCTAACAGCTAAGAGCTGAATGTACGTCCTCAGGGACTAGAGTTTCCCAGCCCTTCTCTCTAGAAATAAAATGTCTGAACAACACAAGTGAGACAGCTTCACCTCTCTGTGAATTTGTGTCGACATGAACCAACAAGTATGTGCCCCCATGAGCATTCTGGTGGATAAATAACTTAATCACAGCTATTATTCCCAGAGGCTATAATTAAGGCCTTTATGACTCAAGACCGAATTTAATAGTCAGACTTATGGTGCACATAAATCAGATTCTCATTACTGGAATTATTTTACAGTTAACCTCTGGCATACAGGTGATTTCACACTGCCATAATTTTTTCTGGAGCCAGAAGCTTTTCCGGAGCCAGGGACTTTGTTGTGTTCACACTGCAGGAATTTGGCCTGACTACAGCTCCTCGTCGGCAGGTCCAGACCCCTTTAATAGTCTCCAAAATGGGTATTTTTCACTCTAACTACTGGAAAGGCACTTACAGCCATAGCTTGTTGATTGCTTGACGGTTGCAACTTGCTAAAAGGTTAGTACTTGTAGCCATAGCTTGCTAACTGGTTGATCACAAGCACTAGCAAACTTGAAAGTTATGCGAAAGTGCAGGAAAAGAGTTGTAACGGAGTAAAAATTAAGCAAATTATTTTTTGTATTTTTCTGTCAAATAAAATGCATCAAGAAATAAGTTTCTTGCTTGCGTATCCATATTTCTGCATCAGAAAATACGATAAATAACTAATATATTTTTAGCTAATATTGCCAATCCCTGCACTGAAACTTGCCAGTGCTTATTATGCAGGATAATAAATATAAAAGGCTGTCTCCCTATTTGATCAGTATTGATCCCCAAATAACTAACAAAACGACTTATTTATCCTGTTTTGCTGTGGCAGTGTAGTTTCTTATGAAATTATGTGTGAAGTTTAACCTGCAAGCTTTTTGTGTCTCATGCTTATTTAGCATGAAGGTCCCAGTCACAGACCACCCTTTCCAGGCCACAGTTGTAAATAAGAAACATGTTCTTAATCTGTCTTGCCTGGTTAAATAAAGGTGAATAATAAATAAAAATAAAACAGACAGCCCAGGAACTTGTAAACCATGTCAAAGTGACTTTTATTTTGATCCATGTGATATATTTGAGTTCACCAGTTAGTTGTCCAGTTTTGGTTACCTGGGTGTCATTCACAGTTGCAGTATATGCATAATATGGAAGACAAAACTCTCTCTTAGGGTAGGATGAAAAACGAGTCTTCAAACCAAAAAACTCGACTTCAAATCTTCACTATATTGTGCAAAGAGCTGATATCTGGGAGGGGTGTTTAAGTAGTAATGCACAAATGTGTCCACTCAAGTGAGAGTGCACTGCAGATTTCCGCTCCAAGACAATAAACACACACTGCTATCAAAATCCTCAGTGCTCTCCTGTTCCGTGTGCCAGTGCCATATCCTGAGTGTTCTCATGATTCCTTACGCCCGGCAATACCCTGCAGCTTAGCAACCTTGGATAGCCAATAGGGTTTAACCTCAAAGGCATTAGCAAAGGGGCAGCTTTGGTTTAAAAAAAAAAATAAAAAATTCACCACAATTATACCAGTGACACCAGCCCAAATATACCTTATCTTTCATTCATTTCAGTCACATTCATTCTTGCAGTACGTAATGGGGATAGGGTTGCTTTTGATCTTCAGAGAGTCAGATGACAGAACCAGATTAATTTAGTCGCCCCCCTCAGTATTCAAAAGCAAGCTGCTCACATCTGTCATTAGGCACATAGTGGCAACATTAATGTATACCTTAAAAACTGATACATACTGCAAGCTTGCTCGCACCTGTCTGTGCATCTCATGGAGAGCAAGATGGGGTAGGGAAAGAGAAGCATTGCAACGTAGCTGTACTCACACTTGTACAAATGGCAAATAAAGGATTTAATCTTAGTGTTAATGTATGACCACAATTAAAAAAAAAAGATCATACAGTAACTTGCATACTATACGGTTAGAAAAATGGAAAAGCCACAAAGAAAATCAATCTATGGCTTAGTTTTTTAAAAAAACCACATATGTCCAAGACATCATATATCTAGACAGCATAACACAAAACTGATCATCATAATCAGTATAAAAAAGACAAAGATGCCACGACTCAATGTTTTATTAGAAATAAGTAAAACACCGACACATCTGTCTCCGTGGTGTTCATTTCTGGGTAGAGCCAGATCGCAGACCTGAATGTGATACTGCGTTTCTCAGGAAGCACGGGGCCCCCTGGCGACGTGCTATGGGTACAGACACTGACAACCCTGGGGCAGACGGGCAGCTCCCAGGATCTGTGGGTTTCTGAATGTCTCTCATTACATGTATTATACAAGCCTATCGGCCTGCTTTTATGTAATGGGGAGTGGTGTGTGCTGAGCGGGTTAGGACTCTGCACCTGTGATCAGCAGGCTTGAATTTGAAGGTCAGCAAACGGATACCAGACCTTGATTAAGGCCCTTAATCCCCAATCACTCCAGGTGTGTCGTGACTCCCCCAAGCTTACGCTCAGCCATCTATGTCTTATGAAGAGCAAGAGGCAACAGGTGAAAAGAATTTCCTCATGAAAATGGATAAAGTATCATTACTCTGTATGCATGTATGTATATATACGCACACAGTACATATCAATGCTGCCCTAGTGCTGTATCTTCCTTAAAGACCCTCTGAATAATGCCATCAACTGCTGACCCAATGTGCCAAGTGTCCAGATTTAAAATGCTGTTTACCTTTCAATTATAAAACAAGACAGACAAACACTGAGAATATATATTAAATGTACTTCGCAATACATAAATTAAAATTGATTTATCCAGAGAACTCCCCAATTTACCGAAAAGGTAAATACAGCACCCACTTCTGGCTGAGAACCAAGGTCTCGGACTTGGAGGTGCTAATCCTCATTCCCGCCGTTTTGCACTCAGTTGCAAACCACTCCAGGTCCCCTGCAGATGAAGCCAACAGGACCACATCATTCACAAAAAGCGAAACCTGGCCTGCAAGGCATTCTTTTAACCACCCTGGCAACCTCAAACTCGATTTTGGGCAAGTCCACCCCTGCCGGTACCTGTCAGCTGCCTCAGGAAACTCCCGGGTTAATAATTCCCGGTAGGCCTCCTTCTTCAGCCTGACAGCCCCCCTCTCCTCTGGTGTCCACAATCAGGTACAGGGGTTACCACCACGACTGGCACCGACCACCTTGCATCTACAGCACCATATGGTTGCTTCCACAATGGAAGCCCGGAACAAATGTCTATTCACACTCAATGTCCCCAACCTCCCCCGGTACGCAGGTGGAGTTCTGCTGGTGGTGTGAGGTGAAGATCTGGTGAAGAGGAGCCTCTGCCAGGCGTTCCCAGCAGACCCTTACTATACGCTTAGGCCTGTTCCTCCCCTGCCACCTTATCCAGCTCACTACTAGGTGGCGATAAGTTGACAGCTCTGCCCCTCTCTTCACACAAGTGTCCAAGACAGAAGGCCACAGATCAGCTGATACGATTATAAAATCGATCATCGACCAGTAGGCCTGGGTATATTCATATCATGTCCACCTATGGACATCCATATGCTTGAACATGGTGTTCGTTATGGAGAAACCACATTGCACAAAAGTCCAACAACAGAACACCACTCAGGTTCAGATCAGGGAGTCCGTTCCTCCCCATCACCCCCCCCAGGCCACACTATCATTGCCCATGTGAGCGTTGAAGTCCCCCAGCAAAACAATGGAATTCCCCTTGTGGTATGCTAACCAGCACGCCACTCAGGGAGTGCAAGAAGGCTGGGTACTCCAAACTGTCATTCGGCGCATAAACGCAGATGACAGTCAGAGACCTCTCCCCGAACCAAAGGTGCATGGAGACAGTCTGCTCATTCACTGGGGTAAACGCTTTAACGCGCCGAAATGTGGGGCCACCAGTAGCCCTACCCCACCAGAGAGGTGACATTCCATGTCCTGAAAGCCAATTTAGTCAGCCAGAGATCGGTTCGCCAGGGTCTCCCTTGGCAACCACCCAACCCACATCGCACCGAACCCATGACATTCCCCTTGCGGGTGGTGGGCCCACCTGGGGACAGTCCCATGTACCTCTTTCAGGCTGGGCCCCGCCGGGCCCCACAGACCAAAGCCCAGCCACCAGACGCTCTCCAAAGGGCCCCTCCCCCAAGGGAAGGATTGCCCTCTCCAGGTCGGAGAGGAGGCACTGCCTCAAGTGGAGGACTTCAAGTGTCCCAGGGTCTCATTCACAAGTGATGGTAGAAGAGATCAAGAGCTGGACTTATGGAATGGCGTCTGCAGTTTTTCATGCGCTTAAAATGAACTGAGCCTGAAAGCAAAGCTCTTGATCTATTGGTCCATCTTCTTTTCTACCGTCACTTATGGTCATGAACTGTGGGTAGTGACCGAAAGAATGAGATCGCGGATACTCCGCAGGGTGTCTGTGCTCTACCTTAGAGATAGGATGAGAAGTTCTGATAATCCAGGAGCTGCTTCTCCATGTCAAAAGGAGGCAGTCGAGGTAGTTTGGACACCTGGCGCGGATGCCTCCTGGGCGGCTACCTGGAGAGGTTTTCTGTGCATGTCCTACAGAGAGGAGGCCCCAGGACAAACCCAGGATGTGCTGGAGGAATTTTATCTCTCAGCTGGCCTGGGAACACCTCAGCACCCCCCTAAGAGTTGGTATAGGTGACTGGGGAGAGGGAGATCTTGGTCTCACCTGAAGTTGCTGCCCCCGCAACCCGGACACTGGACAAGCTGGATGGATGGATGGATGGACGGATGGATGGTAGGTAAATACAGCATCCATAGCAGAAACCCCATAAAAGCCGACAACAGCCACAAGGGGGCAGCGGCTGTCCCTGGGGAAATGGCACTTAATGTGTTCTTTCCATTCCATTCCTAGATAATCCAAAGTGTTACAATGTTTAATGCTTAAGGATTTGCATATACCAGAAAGGACATTAAGAATGCAAAGTTTACTTAGATGATTACAGAATGATCTCCTGTCCAGGTCTGGATAACTGTCAGGGACATTTTACACTCCATTACTCACTGATAGTGCTGTGCAGTGGTATTTGCTCAAGCTTTTGAAGACCATACTCAAAGTGACAGCTACAGGTATGGTAATTAGTGGCCAATATTGTGTGTGAGTGTATGTGTGTTCTGTGATGGACTAGCATCCCACCCTGCATGCACCACAGCCTTATGCCCTGTACTTCCTGAGGTATGTTCCAGGCTCCGTGGAATCCTGGCCAAGATGAGGATTTTGGAAGATGGACAGACGGACGTATATTGTATGTGTTGCCCCACGTTTCATCAGAGCTGAGGGGCAAATAGTACCTATACACGTACATATTCACATAAACCATCATTATAAAAGTCTGTTTTATATCTGAATTAAATTGTAGCAAACCAAAAGTTATGGAGAAATATCACATCATTTAAAATACAGGGCAGTAGTAAAGACTCACACAAATCATGTCATCTTCTTTCCATGAACACTTCACATTTCAAATATTGAAGGTACTAATATTCATTAAACCTGTCTGACATACGCAAGGTTACATCCTACTAACATTCAAATGATATTACAACATTACTATTGTTCTGTTCCAGCCCCAATTTAACACAGAGAGAAAGAGAGAGAGACATGGTCAACACAGATTCTATAAAATTAGGTTGGGCGATGCTTAACTTCATGCGTTTTTGTCCAAGGGGAGGGGGCAGCACACGAACAAGGCAGCCTTTCTCAGACATGGTTCCTACATACAGGGGACTGAATTACCGGGTGCCACATTGAATGCACATGTGATTATATCCATCTAGCCCAGAGTTTGTACAAAGCTTTGGATCTCCAAAGAAACCACCCCCCCCCCCCAAAATTATTCTTAATAGGACGTTCCATACACGATTCCTTCAATCAGAAATATACCTGACTTGATTTAAATGTCCTTCAAGACAGGAGTGACATAGGTCTAATCAAATCTACAGATGGCCGTTGGTTTAATGTATGTAACAGTACCGACACAAATGCCAAAGACAAATCACAAAAAGCTTCATAACCATAAATCAAGTTACGCATCAAATTTACAATTAATTTTCTTTACTTAAAAGATACCGGCCTAGCTAGTCTTTTTCCTTTAATCTAACAAATGATTTGCAGAATATAGACAATCCAATGCGTTGCTAGATGTTTGATATATTCTTCTACACAGCCTACAAGACAACTTGGGAAAACAAAATTTTATGCACACTTAGCTCATATTATAAATACATCCTACATCTCGCACGCATGCATTTGGCAATAAGCAGTGTTTATGGGCAGTAAAGTGGGAAAGAATTGCTATTTTCTAAATCGTTTTAGCATATTAAACTCGCTGGTAAGAAAAAAAAATAAATGACGTTAAGCGCAAATATCATACCCTGATCCGCATTATCAGTAAACTGATTCACGTGCGGGAAGGAGGTAGCGGTCAGTAAAACGCGGATTCGAGGACATTCGGGGCAGGATCAGCTCGAGGACACGATGCGCTGCGTCCCGCCGCACCTCGCCTGCTTTTCACTTTGGTTTCTTTATTGCGGACCCGTGCATTTTTATACGTAAACTGTTTGACACAGCATAAAACCACAAAAGTTTGATTCTGCAACAAATTCCGTGGTCGTGAATTGTTTTTAAACTTCATGTAATACACTTCAATTTAAATTTATTAAGATGTCCAAAGGTTCCCGACATAGGACTACTTACATACTCCGAACAGATTAGTTATATTACCGCAAAGACATTATTGTGTTTTTCCTGATAATGTCATAGTACGCAGATAAAATTAACATAGGCTTGACGGAGCTGTGAAACACAATTTTTTTTATCTTTGCTATTAAATAAGGATGATTTTCAAAACCGAAATGTCCAGCTACGAGGCTGAAAGCATTACTTTTCTGTGCAACTATACCCAAGAGTTCAATCAAAAATATGACATCAATTCATATCAAACTTCGAAGGAATTATTTTAAAATTAAATTTAAAATTAAAACTTTTTCTTCAATATACCCGCATTCATTATTAAATAAAATGTGTTTTCAGATTATTTTATTATATCTAAAGGCATTAGGAGAGGAGAGAGAAAACACGCGTTGTTACTCCAACAAGTTATTAAAAGTAACTGTATTTACCGCCGACTCCAGGTCTCCAACTCCAAAGCAGAGTATTATGAACAGTAAAGCCACTGCACGTTTCGGCTCTTCGGGATTCTTTACGTCGTTGTTGTTCATTTTATACATAAAACACTAAAAAACTCCTCAGTGAAATGAACCATGACATATTATTCCTTGTGTGTATTTCATAGACTAATGCTAGATACCCGTAATCGACACAAACTCTGCAGCAGACAAACCACTACCTTCTGCAAAAGTTTTTTTTCCGCACCGTTTTAACCTGCCAACCGGAACTACTTCCTGACTGCGCAACAGTGTACGTTCAACATTGAACATGCGACAGGATGCGAAACGTTTCTAATTTAAAGTTCATTTTGTTTTTTTGATGCACCGTTTGTATCTAAACATTTATTGGTATCCAAGGCCATTTTCGTAACTTCGTGCTTATCAAGAATATCTATATACATATTCACATTCCACAAGTGGACTGTCCACCTAACATTGAGTTAATAAGTCTGGGAAAATGGCAAACGGTGTCTTCACATAATAACTATTTGAATACACAATGTGTCTGTATGGTCTATTTATTCCGAAGTATTAAGATAAAGTTCTCGCTTTCAAATTTTTTGAAGGGTTGGTGGATTTTAAGCTTGGTAATAAAAGATATTTTGCTTCATATAACACGAAATAATTAAACTCACGTTTTAAACAGATGTATTTTAAGATTATATTCTTCCGGTATACTGGATGTAGAACCACTGTCAGTTTACAAGTTTTTATTCTGATTCGGTTTTCTCAAATTTTTACCGCTTCCAGGTTGCAACACACCTTAATGACTAAAATCTCAATGGAGTCCCCTCCATATAAGACGATTTAAAGTTGCGAATGAAATTTATGTGTTCATTAAATCTTTTATACAAATACGGTATATAAAAAAGTAACAATCATAGTGGCATTATTTTACTCTGCTTAGTTGTGTTAAACACACTCTTATTACTGCAAGGTGAGGGATACTGCCTCCCGCACCGCCCCGCCCACTGTCCTTATTCTGTCTGCTCCTCTTGTTGAGCTGAATGGAAGTAACTAAAGCAAGAGGTCGAGCGAAGCTTTACAGTTTCTTTCTAACTTTAGTGAAACAAAATCTAACCGTATTTGCGCACGTTTACACTTATTTGGAAACGAAATTATTAATCAGCGATATTCGTGCCATTTCTCTCGTTTTCATTGGAAGTTTATAGACTTTTTCTCGGTGCTTATTTTCTAGGCTGGTTACTTGATTTCAGGAATCTCTAATGACCACGCTGTCAGAAACACTTTCTCACACTTAAGAAGTGAGATAAACACCATAAATACCCACTTTCCACGGCTTCGAGGGAAAATGAAGTGGAGGTAGGTTATAAAGTTAATATGGCCTCCTTTGTGCGAGCAAAATCGTGTCTAAAATTCAAAGAAAGAAACGCGGTAATACTATGCACATCTGTAAGGAAAAAATAACAATTTTTAATTCGCAATCTTCTATCACTTGCAGCATATGTATCGTTATCATTGTCATATCGGTAGAATCTGCGCAAGGGGTAAGTTTGTTACTTCTTTCTGTCACTTTACATTTCACTCACCAGCACTGCTGCATATAATCGTTGTTTTACCTTTTAATGATAATGATTTGTGATAATACCATGCTGGAGAAGTAAAACCATAGTGGACCAGCGTTTAATGCGTCTTCCTGCTTAGTGTTTCATAGCCCAAGGTCTGCAAGTTTAAATATAGGGCATTTAAAAATAAGCGCTGGCAACTGCACATTAATTCCATAAGGTGCCAATAAATTAGATTACTTTATTCTGTCTACGTGTTGATTTTGTTACAATGAAGGAACTACCGATTGTAAAGTATGTGGTTTTGACCAATTTGACATCATTGATTTGCGTGTGAGCTGGCGGCTTGAGTTCAATTTAACATCTAAGTACGTTAGATACATTACTGTAGCCAGCGGGTGGTTTGTTTTAATAATTCCAGGCGTTCCGTTTTAAAGAGCTACATAAAGCTAATTACTTATGCATGATTAATACTGTAAAGAAGCACAAAGGAGCCTGGCCGGCTTTCACTGATTGAATTCTTAAGGTAATAAGCAACCTGACTCGTAGAAAATGTTTTCAGGTAGAAGCACTTCTAAGGAAAAATACAATAATAATTATTGCCGCCGGAGAAGCTGGAGTTTTGATAGTGTGCCGCCATGCTTTCTTGTATTTTTAACTATAGCTGTGTGTTCAGCATTTAAAGATTCTTTTCTTTGCAAATGGTGATTTAAAGCATCACTGGTTCCTGCTCAGGTCTTTAGAAAAAGAAGCCATTATGGGTGACTAGGTCACTGTTTCTAATGCGGCATGCAGCAGTTATTGTTAAGCCCCTGAACGTCTGCCAGTGGTGTGCCCCACTTTGATGCAGTGATTTAAAGAGAGGGGTGGGCAACTTTATACAGTTCCTGCTTTGATTGTAGCTTGGTGGCTTCCCCCACCCCACCCCCCCCCCCCCAATCCAAGCGTTTTTTTCTTAATAGCAAAAATATTTTATGACAGCACAGACATACGGTACACTCCTTCTGCGAGGTTATTTATTTTAAATGTACTTTTACTTATTTATTTGTTTATTAAGAGGCTTCGTTTTATTTCTGTTCAGGAAAATCACTAGTACTCCAGGATTTCCAGCCTGGGTGTCGAAATTCAGTCAGATTTCATTTATTTTATTTTTTTAATTGTTGTTTTTTTTCCCCTCTTGATGGTTGTGAGGGAATTTCTGGTATCAGTGTCTGGACAGCAGTGGTGTCACCCTTCTCTCAGAAAGAATTCATGTTTGTTGACTCATCTGCTCTTCCATCTCAACCAGTACCTAAGGTGGACTTGCACCTCCTGCAATGATTGTGCCATTAATGTCTTGGTGGCTCCTGGGACTCCCACACTTGTATGCAGGAAAGTGCTGGGTGATTTTCTATCGTACTCTCTTCCCCTGTGGATGATCGGCATTCAGAGTCACTGCTCAGGCCTCCATTGTGTCTGATTATGAGGAACATGGACGACTGTCAGCTTGGGAGGCATGTAGTGGTGAGAATATGCCTGGCTGACTTGAAACTGGCCGCCCTTAAACTGCCCTATGTAAAAGGCGAGTGTTTATGTAAAGGCTAATGTTCCTCGAGTGCTTTTCAAACCACTAAGCTTAGTTAGCAATTGTGGCTTTCAGGAAGTCTGAGAAATTACTACAGCATAGACTAAATTTTAGTTCCTTGTAGGCTTTTATCCTTAAATCTAACTTCTGTGGTATTTCGATTTCAGTGCCATTTAAACCGAGAATAATTGTATTGGGAGTCATGTGATGTGGACATGGAACCATTGCTTTTTTTCCTTAATGAACCTAAAATGCCACATAATGCTTTTATTATTGGTGTATTTAAGATAAGGAACAAGAGAAGGTGAGTATTATATCTGGTCATAATCTGCTCATCAGGACCTAATACCTGTGCTAAGTGAATTATCTGGGTACTGTGGCCTTCTGTGTGTCACACTGTATCTCAAAGAAGAATTCTGTTAAGTTCACAAATGGAACAAGAAGCCATGAAAACATGAGAACGATCTGGGAGCAGGGATCAGTTCTGAAGGACATTTTTGATCTAAATGCAAATTTTACCATGCAGATGGCTTAAAAAAAACCATAGCCTGTATAGCAGGGCTGGAGGAGGGGTCTCACAGCAGGGGGGGCTGGAGACAAGGGGGGGGGGGGGGGTAATTTGCTGAGCTGGGGAGGTGGGGTTCTTTGTAAATTGTTGTGAATTCTATGTAATCGTCTGTTATCAAAAGGGGCACTCGGTAAAAATTTGCCGCCAGTGTTGGGGGGGAGGGGGACCTCCCCCCCCCCCCCCCCCCCGATTCATTTTGCAATGGGCCCCCTGCTATGATGGATGCATGCCCCTCGGCCCCTCTGCTTCTTACCTTAATGTTCACTTTGCCGTGAACACATTTGCCTGTGAACCTGTAAGCTGATGATCCCTAACCAGCAGTTTGTATGACCTGCTGCACATTAAAGGGCTTCACCTGTTAAATGCCTTCTGTGCTCTGATGGGCATAGAGCACATCTTCCTTTTCCCCAGAATGGTAGTTTAGGTTACGAAATTGCGGTGTAAATCACCTTACATCACATTTATGCTTCCATCAATGTCCTGTTAGTTTCTGTTATTCAAAAAACAAATTACAAGCATGAATATACATGTCATGTACACAGAGGGCCTTTTGGAAATAACTGATATTAGCAAATAGAAGTCCAGTAAAAGATTGATCTGTCTCCCACTATCCATAAGCAGCTCATCAAATACCAGGTCAGACTGAGCTCTTATGAAAAATGGATGGATAGAGAAATGTCACCTGTGGTATTTCACACTGCCTAAAGACAGATCTTAGTGATATCTATTTGCCCCAAAGAAGGGACAAAGACTCCCCATATATGAACTATGTATCCATGGTTTGGTTTAAAACACATCATTGTAATCTATCCATTAAATGGTAATATCATCACAGCTAAGAAGCGCATTCCCACACAACATTTTTATGATATATTGTAGTCTTTTATGATAATGGAATTTTAATCCAATTTATTTTATATAATTCATTTGTGGAACAGCATCCTCAAGATCTGCCACAAGCCCGGGGTCACTGAGTGGCTCCTATATTATTTAACCTGATAAAACTTCTAGGTATGTATAACAAATAAAATAGTCATATATGAGGGGAGCCAATATATAAAAACTTAAGATGGGTTTGACTGGTAATCCTATTGTATATTAGCAGGACAACATGATTTATACCCGAGGAGGGAGAATTCTTTCGTTGATTTTATTTCGAGTTGCTTAAAGCAAATGGTCATGTACAGTTAAGGGAATGTCTCTCTGTTTTTTGAAAATTCCAAAAACACAAGCTGCTATAGCATTGCCACAAGAAATATCATCAGTGTCGCTCCCTTACTAATTCTGGTTCCGTGTTCTTTGACATTTGGCTCCCGCTGCTCTTCCTCGTGCTATTTCGGGGAGTTTGTGTTAAAGCGGCAGTGTGAGGTGTGTTATGGCTCCATTTGCATTAGCTCCTTTGAAGATGTCCCTCTCACAACCCCCCACCAAAGCATCAGAGGAACAGAAGCCCTCAGAGGGCCTCTCGAGGGGTGGGGAACGTGGCCGGATTATCTCTTCAGTCGGTGATGATGGACAGCAATCCATCCAGTGTTTTGCTTCAAGCCACATGGAGACAATGCATTTAGAAATGGGATTTGTGAGAAGTTAGCGAGACCAAAGTGGGTGAGGGATAAGACCCAGCAGAATCAAGGTGAACCTCTATGCTGCAATTCTGCTGATTGTGTAGTTAAAGCCACTCATCCCAGAGGGCACTCCCACCACTGTCTGCTGTGTGTATATGCGTTTGTCCTGCTGCGGGTGCCTCAGGTGAACCACACAGCAAAACACGCATGCAGTTAATGTCACTTAATAGTGCTTCACATCATGTCATTACTGATGACACTTCAGTGATCTATTTCGGGCAATTGTTTGGTCACTTTTTACAGTAGGATATATACCAGGCAAAAATGCACATTATAATGAAACATCTCTCTTTAAATTTTAGCTATAAAGTTGCTGCATTATCTGAAAATGTGTAGCAATGCAGGCAGTCCCCAGGTTAAGTGTGTCCAAGTACAATTCGTACTTATTAAAGGACTACCATAAAATCAATTATGTGAAAGTTCGGGTTAAATATGATGTTTCATTATAATGAATGCACACACAGCTTTGTGACGCTCGTGAAAGCATTGCACCACTTTAGCAATACGTTGGCTCGAGGTACAGCACCATATGTAGTTACTTTTATTATTACTGTAATTATATTAATGTACCATACTATTTTTCCAACTTGCCTACAAGTTCAATTTTAAGTGTTTTATGACAAACAGATCTTGTTCATAACCTAGGGAGTGCCTGTAATGGAACAAGGAATCTTACAGATCATTGCTACCAGGAGGATACGGTTCCTTGATTGTGTCAGACTTGGTATGATTTACTTCATTTATTTTCACATTCTCTTCAGATATCATGAAATGGTGACTGCTACTGATACCATATCTGAATGCCCGTGACATGAATTCTCTCCTGTTTGATTGAGACTCGATTTGTCTGATAGTAATTAGAAATGTAATACTATATAGCAGCTTTCCATATTCGGAGAGATGTTTAAAAAGCCGACTAGAAGCAAATTGTGAAAAGGCTGAAGAAAGGTCAAAGGCCTGTGTATCAAAATGGTTTTGTTTGAGGGGCACATGGGTAGAGTTCCTTAAAAACAAAATCAATTTGTCTCTTTCAAGCCACAAAAAGTGACTTCTGACTGAAAAGAATAACTGAAAATAAGAAAGGGCAAGTCTAAAACTCACATGCTATGTTATAATCTTATTTGAGGATCATACGGGTATCATTTAGGACTGGGAATTGCCCCTGACCTCACAATGCAATTGGATTCCATTTCAATTCTTTTTTATCTACATTTAAGATACAATTACTAATATGTGATTACACACATGAATGAAAAAACACATTGACTAATGTGCAATCAAACCAGATTTGTTGTGAAAACAAGAACAGGTACAGCACTCTGGCAATAACATTGCAAAGGAACGTAATTGCTTAAGTTACCCTGACTTAACAAAAATTAGATGATGAAAAACAATAAATAATAAAAAGTATTAAATTTATTCATGTACTTACTGATGAATACACTGAAATACTTCATCCACATACTCCCCTTTGCAGTGATTGTATCCAGCCAGAAACACACTGCACCTGCAGACTTTTAGTCACTTTCACTGTTACCCACGATGTTTGAAAATCAGATAATTAACAATATTCTCATAACTGACATCAGGTCACATCTAATGTTTTCTCTTTATATCATTTTCTTTTCTGTTTTTTTTTTATTTTGCTTTTATATAACTATTTCGCATATGACTAGTGTGAGGAGAAAGCCCTACTTGACTTGATTTGCTTGCATTCACATGCTTGGAGTACTTGATTGCCCTTTACTTACAACACACCTAAATGGAAGAGCTAGACAATTGCACAATACAGTTGCAACCCTATAGGTGAGAGAATGATAATGGGACTGATACAAATAATATATAGCAAAAATATTTTCAAAGTCATAGGGAAAACGCATAAATTAACTGGATTGATTTAGGGATTTTGGGGTGAAATGGTATAGAATCGTCAAAACCCAGATTGCAATTAATTATAAAATCGATATTTTTTTTTTTCCCTGCCCCTGTGATTCGTTATCAAAGGCAGGAGCCTCTGGAAGGTTCTGGCTTATGACAAACATTCAGAGTGATTGCTTTCCAAACAAAATGAATCACCGAGGAGTAACATACTGCAAGTGATGCCTGTGATCACAGCTGGAAACAGCTGTGTGTACCATATGCGTGCTGGGACAGATGGGAATGACTGAACTGGGGCTAAATTCTTGATCCACTTTTAGAGTCTAAATCTGCTCTCAGACAGTGTGGTCTTCACTCCCTCCCACATGTCATGCTTGTGTTCGCAGCCACTCATAGCAGGAATTCCCAGCCTGCTTGGTAGAACTTGTCGAGAACTCTCCCCCTGATGTGCTCGTCAGCCTAGGGAGCATTCCTCCACTGCATTAGCCAGCTGCCGGCAGCGTTATTTGCTGTCCTGCAGTCAGGAAGCCTGAAGAGCTTCGACATAAGAAACTCTTTCAGTTTCTATGAATGCCATGTCTATAAGAATCTATGAACAAATTGATAGCACATTGTAATGCATTCATAAAGCATTATTAATATGACTATAAATATTTAGAAAAAGGCATAGCTCATTATAGCCATGTTTATTAAGCATTTGTAATGCATAATAAAGAAGCTGCCATCTATAATGCACAATAGATACCTTTATAACGCAGTATAAATTATCCTTAATTCTTATACTGACTGTTATAATTCATCATGAAGGAATCTATAGAGCATTATAGATGAGCTTACTTGGAGCTTATGAGGTATTCTAATCAACACTGTAATGCCTTTTAACTGTCAGAAGATGCTCTAATTCTTTAAATTCTTATCACGACCATTATAATGATATAATGCATTATAGATGACAGCTTCAGGTAAAGTGTTACCATCCCTTTCTCTTGGAATCTGATGAGAATGAGAAGCAGGGTAGATGTTACCCTGCAGCGTCCTTGCCCCCTGGTCGGGTGACATCACTTTCTCAGGTATGTGTTCCTTTAAATAGCATGTACACAGTAGCAGTTGTAATTGATTCATCATCAACTGTACAAGAAATAATTTATACTCGGCATTACTGTGGAAAAGTTTGTGGTTTTCTGGATGACGAAAAGACCCACCAGCCTCGATAGCTGGAGGGTGGAAGAGAGGATTAACTGATTAGAACATGGATTTGAATATCACGCAGGTTACATAATTGACAAAATAGTTATGTGTTATGTGTATTTACCCCACAATGTAGAATATGTATGAGAATGTCTATTGAAAAGCCAAGTCCATCATAGTGGAATTTAGTGTGATTCAAGGCAAGACTTCCAGGTCAATTTTCCCCATCTCAAGCAAATGCACTGAGGGGCATTTGCTTTTATTTTTCATATCAAATAAATTTACCTTAAGACTCCCCAAGATCACATCCACGTGTTGAGCTGATTTAGAGGAGTCAGAATGGGACCCTTAATCGCTTCCTTATCCTGTTATTTCATGGAACAGGCATCCTTCCTTCATGCTTGTAACGGCCTTTATTCTGGAGCTGCACTCTAAGAAGGTCACAAGGGTTCATTGAGTCCTTCTGGAACCTCATGGTACAGTCGGACTTCAAGAATATGTTCTGCAAATTGCCTGTAATTAATCTGTGTGGGAGTAACGCAATTCTGTTTTATGGAGAAAGCTACGTTTTCATTTCTTCAACATATTAGCAGCCTTTCTGCCTTTTTTTGATTTATTATTTTGACATCTCTTATAGATGGAGATACTGATGTCTCTATATATGATGCTATAATAATGAAGAAAGGCAGATGTTTTTCTTTTTTGTAGAAAAAGTAACAGAAGTTATGAATGGGCATGCTTCTGCCTCTTAATGTTCGATAGTGTGATTGTTAAGCCAAGGTGAAAGTTGCTGAGGGACAGTGTGGATTTAGAGAGCAAACTGAAATAATAATATCACTTCACTCATCTCCTGAGCTTTCTATGGAACAAATCTTATGCTTGTATCCACTGCTGAGTTGAATGAACCTTTGATGCATCAGGAATTTGAGGCCCATATATTTAAAAAAAATCACAGTGCTCCTTGACAGGGGCTGTTTATGGAATTCTGTGAACCAAACCCTGGATGAGCATCCTAGTTATGGCAGACAAATTTGTGCTGTTTCTAACAATCAGTGGCTGAGCCTCTGGCCAAAATACTAACTGTCTTTTATAAATGGTGGCCTGCTGTGTGTGTGCGCAAACGTGTGCGCACACACACACACACACACACACACACACACACGTGCGCGTTGGTTTGTTGTTACTAACCCAAGAATGCTAAATGCCTGTAACTGCCCCGGGTCTTTTCTCCCTTTTTACAAACACCTCTTGATATTGATGTTGAGTCATTCCTGCTGTGTGATTTATGAGGCCTGTTATCTGAAGCATTTTGCTTTTATATAGCTTTTCACTTATTATCTCCTCCATCACCTTACTCTAGAATTTGCTTATCAGTAACTATTGCTGAATCTTTATTGAATAAATTTATGGCCGTGTAGTGCTGAGAATGCCCAACCAAATTTGGTTACCTTTCCTCCCTGGCATGCATGATCTGTTCCCCTAAGCCTGTCGCGAAAGGGACATTAATAAATAAGTTGTCTTGACAATGGACAGGTTTGTGCTTAGCCCCTTGCTCTGGGCTACCAGAACACCTGCCTGCTTCATTCACAGCATTTTTGCCTCCATGTCCTGAAGGAATGGGGGTAGCTTCCAACTTGGCAGATGAAGGAAAAGAACAAAAGCCTCGTTTTGAGATGCAAGACAAAAGTTAAAGGTAGCCATGTCTCTCTGACATGAGATATTTATCTTACAGAAAGGCAGTAACCAACAAGTCCAAACCCTGTGACTGTGTTCTTTGGCTTGTCGTGCATTTGTTTATAAAAAGTGGGGAAGATAATCATCTTCATCATCGTAGTGGAACAAAATGAAGTGAGAAGTCAATTGCATTTCTCTGTGTTCAAATATTCTTCTGTTGAGACAACCATATGATTTTTATAGTGTTCTCCGAACCTGTATGTTTTGGACAGCTGATGAAAGCAAAGCTGTGTGGAAAAAAATAGGTGAAACAGTGATGCTTAATGGGTCAATTTTAGATATCATCCAGTGTTGATAGCGTTGAGAGAAAATGACCAAGGAATGACAGTCTGTGAAACAATTGTAAAGCTTTAAGTATGAAACTCTTGCATTGAACAGGTTAAACCTTCGTCATCTGCCATCGAGTTCAGCTGTTCTGCTGATGAAAACAGTACATGTGCGTAAACTCTGAATCTGTTTTAAATCTGGTGCTGATTTGTAATGTCTGAACTACCTCCTTCTGGGCTGTCGGTGTTTCTAAACTAACAAGTAGCTTTTTAGACCAGATTTGTAACATCTGTTCAAACAGACTAAAACAGGCCTGTCTTTTGCAGCTAATAAAAAAAGCAACTGCTCTAGTTACAGAGCAACTGTTTTCAATCAGTAGATCCATGCTTTTGTTGACAAGCTATCTAGGAGCATTAGTTCATTTCCTAATGAAGACCTCATCTTCACTATATCAGGCTTTGCTCTGGAGGACAACAAACAGTGAATCAGCGGTACATGAGCAGGTCGAAAAGGAGAAAAAAAGGCAGGCGGCTAGCTTTTTCTGTTTTAGCAGCTATTGCTGGAACTACTGCACCAAGAGATGTGTGGGTACGAGCCTGCCGGCGCAGGCTGATGATGTCAGCGCAGGCGTATAAGCAAACAGCCACATGAATTCTGATCTGAGCGTTCACATTCAGGTCACATGGCCGCAAATCAGATACGTATCTGATTTAGTACAACATAAGAAAGTGACACACATCCGATTTGAAAAGATCAGATTTGCGTGTCCACATAGCCTGAAAAGATCAGATCTGTGTCACCTTAAGGCAAAAAAAAATCTGATTTGAGCCACTTCAGCATGGCAGTGTGAACGTAGCCTTAGATGCATAACTTTTTAGTTCACTCAAGAATTAAACAGCACAGCTTGCTTGTCAACCACTCAATGTTTTATGGTAGGCGGACTGAAGCGGTGTTTGCGTTAAAGCTGTCCTGACCGTGCCTTTAGCATACTGCTATTATTGTGTTGTTCTGGTTTTAATCTATCAGTAAAACATTGCCTGCATCTTAGCTGAAGGATCAGGTACATTTATCACAATTTATCTATATTAATCTGAAATCCTGTATTAGTTGCATGCAAGCGGGCCTGAAACAGTGCCCTTAAAATTTGGTTTTGGCTTGGATCACTGTACAAGACTAATGATATTTTTTACTTTCCATGCCTTTACGCCATTCGTCAAACTGTTATTTGACTTTTGTGTTTTTCTTACCAAATATTTGGATTTTCTACCTCCTGAAGTCACGTAATGCACGGCTTTGTTTTTAGAGAGATGATCAACAACTGTAGACGTTTCTAATGGCCCATAAACAGCTTTCTGTTCTAGGTCCCCGGCAATGAGTTGGGTAAGGAGGTGTAACACCCTCAAGGCCGTAGATTTCTCACTGAGTGGATGAGTTTTTTTTTTTCTCCGGTACTTTTACATGGTGCCTAATTAGACCAATCCGCGCTCTTCTGTGATCTCTGAAAGTCTGAAGGTGCTGCACACAATGTTTCTGTGTATGGTAGCTAAGGGGTCTATGTCATGCTTGTCATTTTGAATTTAGTTCTGTGTTTTTGTTTTTTGTCAGTTTTTTTGTTTTTTAATTGGCCAAGATAAAAGTAAAAAAGAGTCAAATTGCTGCTTTCTGAAATAAATCTTCACACTGGTATTTTCTCTCTCACACCCTTCTCTTTTGATGCGATGAATTCTATTACGGAATGCAGGGGCCCTTGGTCCTCTGCAATGTAGTATGAGTTAAATTGGTTAGATTGTGTTATTTCTGAAACTGCATAGTACTACTGGGTATGTCTGTTCTTATTGATTTATGAAGACATAATTTTATCCCAATTCACAAATTATGGCTGTTCTTGTAGCATAATTCAAAAAGTTCTGAATGAGATATATGCACTCGTTAAGGGGAATGTTAAGTGGTACGGCCTGTAATGTAGGAAATTAAATACTGGAAAATGCTCATTTCTATCATGCAAAAACTAGTTCTATATATTTTTTTCTTTTTTTGTTAGAAAGAAAAAACCCACTTTTAGAAAGTATTTCAACTTTTCAGCTTGGGCAATAAAAGCACAAAATTCAAAATAAGCATTCCGTGGACTAAAGATTGTATTTGAATGCTGACGCCCTGTGGCAGTGGGGGCTACAGCCTTGCAGCAGACTGATTTATGGCTGCTATGTGCTATGTTACTGTAAATGTAATTGAATCTAACAGGAAAATGAACTATCCTGTTGTCCAGCTCAATATTGTGTCAGACACTCTGCACTGTACTGATTTTTAGCTTTTCTGGAAGCTCTGAATCACCTGCTTGGCTCTGAGCTCAATAACCCAGAGTAGCAGAAATTCATGTCCTGTCTCTTTGCTACAGTCAGCATACATCTTTGGGTCTGCGTCAGCCTCTACATGTGCTGTGCCCATGTGCTGCTCTCACCCCGTTGTGTTTTCCTGGCCCTTAGCACAGCTCTATGATGTAACTTCAGCTTTCAAGTCCTACCCTCGCACAGTCCAGACAGGTTTAAGAAGACTGTTATTGACAAAATAAAAATGAGCTCCCCCCTAACCCCACACCCCCCGGCCGTGGGTCTCCATGTTGTCTGCTGAAAGCCTTTCATGTTTGAACATGAGTCTGATGAAGGCAAGGTTATACAGTTTCTGTGTCTGTTAGCTGTACACTTTAAAAAGTCTGCATACTTTTTACTATGCAACTTAGTATGCACTTCAACCATTCCTCCTTTCAAGAAAGGAAAAAGTCCTTAGTTACTCATCCTCACAACTGACTAACCATGAATCCCAGACACATTATTCGCACTTTCATTCTCTTTATTCAACAGTTTTGGTGTAAATAAACAACTGATGGTTGCCTCCACTCACTGCATGCGAATATATTTTTCACAGATAGGTGATAGTTTATGGATTAAATGTATTGCATTTCCACAATTATTAAATGTAATTACTGCCATGACAGCAAATGCAAAATCTCCCAGCAGGCTGCCTTTATAAAAATGCAAAGTGGCAAGTATTTGCTAGTTATGTTGCATGGGTGAACGGTGGGGTTCTGCAGTCAGACACGCTCTGTGACATTCACAGTAATGATGATGCCGTTAGCGGGCTGGTACATCACTGGGGCTTGGGCATCTCGGGCCAACCCAGACATTCCCCTTCACAGGCCTGTACCTCAAAGCTATTTAGAAACTCAGAGAGCCTGGTCCTGTTGGGTGGAGGCCACAGTGCCTCCGGCTGCAACCTGACAGCTGTGCAGTGCAGCATGGGAGGAAGGCCGACTGCACGACGGAGCAGTGAAAGCTCTCAAGGACTTTCTCAGCCCCCTGGGAACCATGCCCACTTCGCTCAGTGCCTTGCACCCATCATTTCATTTTCAAGACACTCACAACATATGTTATATGCTTATAGCAAAATTAAACATCAGTTCGTCAGACCCCTTCAAGACTGGCACCTAATGAGCACTTTTCACATTTTCACAAGTGGAACTCATTCCACATTTTCACAGTGAAGCATAGTGAGAAGGAATGAGGCTCATGTCATTTAAAATGTTTTAAAACGTTTCTCTCCACCCAGTCTTGAGAGACATATCATATTTGAAGTTGAGGCTCAATGATCAGTGCTCCATGTGCAAAGCTGCTATCTGTCACGATCACGGCGATTAAAAGCGGGCGATCGAGCGTGCAGGCGAGTGAGCAGGAAGCAGGCAGGCAGAATAAGGGGTAAACGGGGTTTAATGAGTAGACGGGGACCAGGATACATCAGACACCAACTAACATCAATGACAGACATTGAACTCTGGTAAGACAAGGACTCAGACAGGACTGATTGAAAGTAAACGGACACAGCTGGGTACGATCAGGGAAGCACACGTGGGTAAGCAGGGGGCGTGGCACACACAAGGAGTGGACGAGCCGGGCATGACAGAGCCCCCCCCCCCCCAAAGGCACGCTTCACCGGGCGCACCCAGCAGGAGGCGACAGACTGGACGAGGGAAACGGGACCTGGAACAGAACAACAAAATAATCAATGAGGGACAGGGAACAGGACCGAGGCACAAAACACAGCCAACGACAGGACGAAGGACAAAATCTGACAAACGTGAAAGGCGGACAGACAGATAAATAACGGGGACATGGAGAGAACAGGTGGAACAAAAGGGTCAGGAGTGAATGGAGGGAACACTGGTGGATGAGAAGCAGAGACATGAGGAATGAAGGGACAAGGACCAAAGAGAGGAGGGACAAAGACAGGAGGAAAAAAGCGAGGGGGAGCAGAGACAGGAGGGACCAAGATGGGAGGCCAGGGAGAGAAAGAGGGGGAATAAAGGGGAGCCCAAGGGAACCCCAGCGGGCGACAGGAGGCAGGCGGGAGGCCGGAGCCGGAGGGGACCGCGGAGGGGCAGAGGAGGCAGGGCAAGGGACCGACGGAGGGGCCGAGGAGGGAGACCCAGGGAAGGGGACGAAGGAGCTGGAGGGGACCTAGGCGAGGGCAAAGAGAGGGGGGGAGCCGCAGTAGGCGGCGACGTCCTCTGACGCGCCGGAGGTGGGGGACCAGCAGGCGACCAAGGAGCCGCCGTTGGGGAGCCCGCAGGCGATGACCGAGCCCCAGCGCAGGCGAGGGAGGGCGAGCCAGGGGGCAGGGTGGGAGGGGCCCTCAGCCCTACATCGGTGTCCTCTCCCCTTGCGGGACACAGACATGGGGGTCCTTGGCTGGGGTCCAGCTCGCCGGGGTGAGGACCGAGAAGTCATCGAGGGTCCCCGAGGGGTCCCATTCAAACTCCTCCACCTCCAAGGAGGGAGGAGCGACGGTGGTGTACTCCGGGACTTCCTCGGGGACTGGGGCAGAAGGGACTGGAGTGGGGTTAGGAACGGGAGTCACTGGGGGCACAGTCACTGGCGGCAGAGGGAGCGCCTCGGGCGTGGGCGCGGGAGCTGCAGGCACAGGGAGCGCCTCGGGCGTGGGCGCGGGACCGGGACCTGCAGGCACAGGGAGCGCCTCGGGCGTGGGCGCGGGACCTGCAGGCACAGGGAGCGCCTCGGGCGTGGGCGCGGGACCTGCAGGCACAGGGAGCGCCTCGGGCGTGGGCGCGGGACCTGCAGGCACAGGGAGCGCCTCGGGCGTGGGCGTGGGCGCGGGCGCGGGAGCTGCAGGTAGAGGGAGAGCCTGCTCGGGAGCCGGGTCCGCAGGCTGAGAGAGCGCCTGCTCGGGAGCAGCAGGTAGCAGCGAAAGCGGCTGCGCAGGTAGCAGTAGAGCTGGCTGCTTCGGTGCAGGGTCCGCCGGTAGGGGCGGCTGCTCCTGTGTGGGGGCCACAGGTCAAGGGAGCGCCTGCTCAGGAGCAGGGTCCGCAGGTACTGTCTGAGCTATCTACTTTGCCAAATGAAGATAAGGAAGATTCCTGTCCATATAGTTGAGAAATGATTGCTTACCACATTGGAGTGTCAAATGCCTGAATGTTTTTTTTCATCTGTTCCCTCTTGTTCCCTGCCATTTCCCCAGTCCTTGGGGACCCCCAGATGGTCCATGTGTTTGCTCCCTCTCAGTTCCTGGTAGGAACTACAACCTGCGCTGGCTCAGAAACACTGCTTCAGAGTAAAAGCTATCGCTCTGGGATCTGTTGCAGGGGTCCCTGAAATTGTTTGCATAATCTGTGCAAAATGCTTTATCGATCCTCTCATGATTATTCTACCTATCTATGTTATAGCCACCATGTCATCTCCACATCATCCTATTGTCTTACAGTATATTTCTCTGAACAAAATATAAATTCTCTTCCTCATAGTCACTGATGCCATGTTCATGTAAACAAATGACAGAAACTCTGGATTCAGATTTCCATAGAGATTATAACTGTAATCCAGTCTTCACGTGTCTGGGATGATTTTATCATAAATTGAACTGTCAGCCTTAATTTTTGCAAATGTTTGTGTTCTTATTTGTAAAATCACAGTTTTTTTCTGTTATGGTAGGGGACTCTTGAATGGTGTGTGAGTGAATGGTGTGTGTGTGTGCCCTGCGATGGGCTGGCCCCCCATCCTGGGTTGTTCCCTGCCTCGTGCCCATTGCTTCCGGGATAGGCTCCGGACCCCCCGCGACCCAGTAGGATAAGCGGTTTGGAAAATAGATGGATGGTAGGGAACTCTAGCGCTTTTCTGTAAGGTAGGAACATCGCAGGGCTCTGTCTGTACATTCACATGTTGCCCTAAGTATAGCTTAAAAACGCTGTCTGCAGGTTACTACCACACACTGATGTGCAGTGAATCAGACTTCTCTGTTAGACGCCCGTTTCAGTTACGGCATCTTTTTTTAAATGGCAGTTTGTGGAGGTATGAGGAGTGAAATCCAATGTTTTAATCATGACATAAAAAGGGTGCAGCAGTGCAGGGTGTGGTATGACCTGAGGGTGGCCAGCTAAGCTTTCTGTGGTGATGTGTCTGAATTACTCCTATTTGATGAACAGACCTGTAGTTTGGATAACTAAGCTAAACATGAAAAAGCACAGGTAGGGCGTCCGGCGGCTGAGGAAATACGCTTGTCAGTGAAAGGTTGCTGGTTCAGCTCCCAGAAAGGGCACCACTTTCATTGGAGCCCTGCTGGACATTAAAGGGATGTACTGTATGGAGAGCACTCTGCTAGGTGGGTCTTTTATGGACGGTTTTGGTAGAAATTACATTTTTGATTTCTTCCTCCATCTTCTAATGTTATCATGGACAGATTCCTGTGGGAGGGGCCTGGAGTTCATTCCAATCAACACAGGCTACAATGCTGAGTGCACCTGGATGGGATGCCAGTCAATCATGGGGCAAACACAAAGGCCAATTGGCCTAAATGCATTTAAATGCAATTATTTTTATATAAAGGATAAGAGGAAATGCACAGAAACACACAGATTTTCCTCGGCATGCTCACTTGTACTTCTGCTCGTACTGCACAAACGTACGTACAAAACAAACAACAATGCGGCTCCAGTGATGACAAAGAACGTCATCATCCTTTTGTCGGGTGTTTTTGGTGTGCGTAGGGAATGCTGGGAGGTCCTGACAAGCCGCCTGCCAGACTTATGGTGGCAGAAGATGATCTGGGGGCTTTGACAGGCTCTGATGGAAAATTTTGTTGGTGTTTTTGTTTCTATTGGTTCATGAATGGAATTCATGCTCAACGGAGCCTGACTGAAGAGCCAGAAAGCCGGAGTAGAAAATGAAGCTGTCAACATAGACAGTGATGTCCTCATGAAAACCAAAGTATCCCTGTACAGTGTGTAGATTTTTGTTTGTAGAGAAGGTTTATCTTGGATCATTGTTGTATTAAGTAAGTTTAAAGATGAACACACAAGCACAGATTTATCCTGGATTAGCTAGCAGGAAATGAACAAAGAATGGTCATGTCCGACACTCCAGGGCAGTGAGGTGATTCGCTTATACGAGATCTTTCAGAATGAGAGACAAGCTTGCATGCAAGACCAAACATGCAGCACCGCTGCCTGTGAGATCAGGCATCCCTCGTGTTGTGCAGTGTATAAATTAGGATGCATTCATAGCCAGTGTCTATGGATGGCTCAGAGGGATTACATTACCATAATAAGAAAGTAGACATTATAGTATATAAACTAAACCTCTGGGAATTTTTCAGTCGTCATATACAAAGAGCCGTTTGAGCACTAATGCGATGCTTTTTGAAAGCTTACCAAGAATTTTTTCTGTCAGAGGAATGACTAAGGCTTGAAAGAAGAAAAATGCTGCCAAGCCCATGTGCCCAAATAATTATCCAGAATCCCCCTCACAGGGACGGCTCCAGTGAAACCCTACAGAAAGCAGTGTGTGAAGGTAGCTAAACGGGGCTGGGGATTAGGAGTCATCAGCTGCCAGTCGGTGACGGTACCTAGTCTGTGGGTGGCACAGCTCTCATCCCCAGAGCTTAATATTTGTTTGTTTGTTTGTTTTGATCCTGCTACTCTACTTGAATGACTACTCCATAATGAAATCACTAAAACTCTAAGATTCCATCTTTGAAAATCTCAGTATACAGAGTACTGTTTGCACTGTTTGTTTGAGTCGGTGGTCAGGGTGGGGTGATAGATCTCGCAGACAGCTGAGGAAGATGGAGAGGGGAGGGCCCTCCAGCGTCTTAAGGGGTTTGGTACACTGCTGCTAATTAAAAGGTTACAATTAACAGATAATCCCCAGAAAATACTCCACAAGTATTTAACTGAGAGACATGTGAAGACATAATTATCCCAAAAACTTAGTTGCCAGTGATCAAATTCTGTCAGTATATTCCTTGACCTAAAATGTGCATGTTGTTGTTCAAATCAGCATAAGAAATAAATCATGATTAATCATTAATCGGAAGAAAGGACAGGCCACATGGTTAAAATAGTTGTGATACGTGATTCATTAGATATTCTCAGGCTTAGTTTTCCTAACAGTTGTCTTAGGTTATGTGTCTTGGGGGGTGGAGATATTTGTTTAATTTTAGCTCCTCTGTGTCTAAATCACAGGAGATTTAAGAAGAATTTGTACGTCTCTTACTGGTGGTGTTTGTTCGTGTTCTTTAGCAATGGACTTACCTTTGTGTTGCGTTGCATTTTAGTATTGCAGGCTTTTGAAAATGCAGGGATTGTCTGTCCACGGTTTATCCGGAGTCTTTTTCATTTAGTTTCACTCAGTTAGGCAATGTAATAGCAGGATGTTATAGAGATAGCAGTAGCAGCTAAAGTAAGTAAACTAACTCAAAACTGTCTCCTGAACATGCTTAGCTGAGCTGCCTTTACATAGAGACCAGTTGCCTAACACACACACACTTCGTTAATAAGTGGCATGTTTAGATTTTTTTTTTACGTGTTCTAAGGCTCAAATATAAAAGAGAATTTTAATTGCACACTGTACCAAGGAAAGGAGGATTGGGAAGGCTTGGAACTATTAATTAAACGTATCTGATTTTCACTGTGGGGTGGCATGGTGGTGCACTGCTTAGCACTGTCACCTCGCACCTCTCTCTAAGTCTCCACCACGGTTTCATGTGTGTGGAGTTTGCATGTTCTCCCCGTGTCAGCATATGGTTTCGTCTGAGTACTCCGGTTTCACTCACAATCCAAAAGCCTAATTGGACTTACCAAATTGCCCATAGGTGTGCATGTGTGTGTGTGCCCTGCGATGGATTGTTGCCTCACCCTGGATTGTTCCCTGCCTTGCGCCCCTAGCCTCTCGGATAGGCTTTGGAGTTTGGACCCCCTGCGACCCAGAATAGGATAAGCTGTTTCAGAAACTGCATAGGTGGATGTATGGATGCCTTTCCACGGTCTGGTTTTAAAGTTCAATTCTCTTGGGTGTCGTACATGTTGGACGTAGCATCGTCACCTTAGTTGGTGTAAATGCTTTCCAAGTGATTGGTTATACTGTCATTTTGGGATTTCTTACGTCAGCAGTTTAGGGTCTCACGGCAATAGCCCTCAGAGACATTTCAGTGTGCTGTGTGATTCTCCCTTCCTTTTTTTCCCCATTTATAATAAAAGGAGAGCTTCACAGACAAAGCCTGGCTTTGGTTCGGGGGAGAGGGTCTCTGGGGCACTGCAAGGTCATGTTACTCTGTCTGGATAGCCCCCCTCACTAGGCCGGCTGGGGCCCAGCTACTGGCAGTCATGGGGTCGTAACTCTATTCATGCCTTTAAACTCCCCTTTCTTGTTTCCATAGCGACCTGTCCCCAACTGCCCTTTATCCAGACTTTGTCCATAACAATCACCAAGTTTAGAAATGTGTCTGCTGCTGAGCATCACAAGGCTGAGGTTGTGTTTGGAAACAGAATCGCCGGATGTTTGACCTTGTTGAGGTGACTTCTGTAGCTTCAGTGCTGACAGAGAGCATGTCCAGCCACTGGCCTAGACCCTTTCCCTGGGTTTGCCAGCTGAGCTTGCTGTGCCGTGAAGCCTAATCCCTTTAGTGAGCTGTGGGAATGGCTGCGTGGGAGTTTCCCTGCAGTGTCGCATCTCCTAGCAAAGTGTGAAATTTGGAGGCATTGTTGTCGTCCAGGGCTGCTCAGTATTACTCCTAGTGAATGAGAATATGAGGAGGCAGGTGGATCTGTTATACTTCAGGGTAGCCCTATGATACTGGGTTAAGGTTTTGTTGAATTGTAAAGTGTTCTTGAGTGTATGAAAAGCGCTATATAAATAAAACTATTATTATTATTATTATTATTATTATTATTATTATTATTATTATTATTATTATATTGGGTTCTGGACGCAGGATTGATGTATCTTCAAAAAACATGACATTTTTTGTATCTGAAGAGCCCCGGCATGCCCTGCACTCACGTGAGGAATGTGTCACTCTTTATCTCCCCGCTGGGGAGGTGGCCTTAGGGTCACCCTGGAAATCCGTGTCCCTCAGGAGTAATTCCAAGCTATATGGGAAGCCAAGACCTGCCATTCTAAAGTGTGCAGCACAAAGGGCCTCCTGTGTTTGGGGCTGTGAAATGCCTGGGGGCGACGGGCTCTGTTTTCTGCATTGCTCCTTCTCTTGACTTCATGCGGATTAAACGAGCATTAGCACCCTTGTAACTTTGTGCAGCAGCGCAGGTCTGTGCTGGGCCTCAGCTTCTGCTGTGCCACATCCACTAGGATTTCCCTTCTGACTCGGCTCCTTTAAACATACCTGTGGCAGTTAATTGGACAAAGAAGTGTGTCTCGCAGGCATGAACATGCCAAGCAAATGCTGTCCCTTAGCAGGCATCAATCTTACACTTATCAGATCAGTAAGATCTTGTCCCCTGAGGAGTGTCTTATCCAGGTCTGCGACCCCTCGACTCCCGTAAAAGAAATTTAATATGAACTTTTTGGTTAATAAAACAGGCTCCACCTCTGATGCCAGTAAATACAGACTAATAATATGAAAAATATTTTTTTTTGTTGTGAAATTGGTTGAAATACCATACAAAGCAAATAAAAAAATGGAGATTAATAGAATGGGACTGTGTGATTAGTCATTTGATAATTTAATACTCCTAACTTAAAATATATTTTAATGCAAATCTGTACATTTAAAAGGCCATAAAAACACTTTTAACATCTCTAGGATGTGAGACAAAGTGTCTGAACAACAAAGAGAGAGCAAATTAATTAAGATTAATCTGACCTACCTGACTGCCTGCTGACTGGGCTCAACAGTTTAAAAGATGTTCATCACGTATTTGGTTACAAAATGTTGCAAAGAGCATGTATTTCTTTAGACTTTCAAAATGTTTTATATAAAAGTTCCATTCAAAGATTATTCATTGCGAAGTGGCTTACTATAACCTTGCCCATAGTGCAGAGCGTGACTGGTGCCCGAATTCAAGGGCTGCATCCTTCGAAGGATGTGGTTTTATGCAGCCTTTGTAAGCTGCATCCTTTGAAGGTTCGAGTGATGATTCTTGGGATCTCGAAGAATAACGCATTTGAAGGAGCCTTTGAAATGGAATGGCCTTGTCCCGCCGCTCTGATTCATTTGGTCTCGAATGCAGCCTTAGAAGGGTGCGGTGCTTGAATTCGGACACAGCCCCTATTCAGGACTCGTTTTAAAAAGGATGTTGCTGAAGAAAAAAGGGTTGCCAGACTAGAATAGTTTAGGAGCATGAAATCTCTTTAGATTCAAACGCCAGACAGTCCTATGGGGCATAGGCAAGGTCTAAGCCAAGTGCATCTTTAATATTATTGACTAAATGACCCAGCATTGCGAAAGGAATTTGCTAATCCACCAGCTTACATTTGAGTAGACGGGACCTTTCTTTATGCTGTGGGTGGTAAGACTTTGAAGTGAACCCTGTATTTATTTATTAGAGGTTGTTGGGCTGTTCATTGCACAAAGATAGGCAATCGATATAATTTATATGTGCCAAATACACCACCCTGCCACCCAATGCTTTTCCCGTTTGTCATACCACACTTTCGTGACGCCACTTAAACATTGACTTCAAGTAAATAAAACAACTTACAGATTCCCTTTGTTTTCGGTCCGTTGATCGGATTGCAATGTCCAGGCGTTCGTCTGACGAGGCCGGAATGCTGACCCGGATCAAGTAACTTTTCCTTGTTCCTTGGCTGACGGTGACATCCAGCCGATCCCTTCTAACAGGACACCCCGGTTGTCACTGTCCGTCCGCGCTGGCTGCTCCCTTTCTCTGACCCTGGATGGGCCCCCAGATCTATGGTAGAAATTTTGCTGAAGTCGATTTGTTTGTAGAGTCTGACGACACTTTATTACTGCAAAGCTTTTGGGGGAACAGACACTCAGCAATGTTTCATTCGTCTCGTGATCTGCTCCCCAAGCAACAATTGCATACCTCTTTTTTAACCAAAAAAACACGCAACAGTTTACAGACAGTCTAAGGAGGGGCTGGGTATCCTTGGACACCAGCTGCTTCTGCTTACAGGGGCCCGTTATCACTTCAAGGCAAAGTCAACCTCTTAGAAGTCGATTGTTCTTATGGTTTCCCAACCCCACCTCGACAGGCTGTTTCCAGTTACTTTCTTCAGCTTACTTTTAAAGTGCAAATCCATTACTTCAGCCAGCTTGCATTATTGCTTTACACGTTTAGTGTAACTACTATTTCAAAGCAGCAATTAATCCTTATAATCATTATAGTTAAATCATCAGTGTCATTATGAATTTCTTTGGTGTAATTACTGATGGGAATTAAAATTGTATCTGCATTATCATAGATGTTCTACCAAACTGCAATGATCCTCCCGGGTCATGTTTGCCTTGTCCTGCTGTCATCTGGCCAGGCAGAGTATGATGGATTCGGCAGAGGTTACAAAAGGTCTGTAAAGGGCTCATCCGGTTTGTTTTTGGTGAAGTAGAGGCAGTCCTTTTGGGCTTGCTAAAATAGCTTGTGTAAATGTGATGGTTACAATGTGCACACTGAATGACTTTCCTTTCATGCTGTTTGAATCCTAAGCGATCTCTTATCGGATTACTTCCATTGAAATCTCAGAAGCTTTTTTACTGACTGACAATGCAACAGCCACCTTGCGGTGATGATATACATATGGGGTCTGGCTTTGACGTACGGAGCAGTACTGAGATTCTAGAGCTGGGCTTGCATCAGAGGAAGTTGAGTGGTGCTGCCCCCAGGCTCCAGGACTTGGAAACCGCGTCCCCCCACGCCAAAGGCCAGAGTGGCTTTATCTTTCTGTAGTAGTGGTATTTATTGCATTCCATATAAATCATGCCCCTGTGCTTCTGAGTGCTACAAAGGCTCCATAAGGATTCCAGTCTTTGTACCATATCCAAGCTGCGTATATTTTGAAGTAATGCTTTTTTTAAAAAAATAATGTATTTATAATGTTACCACTTTAGGTTATGTTTGCTTGCTAGTTTACTTACCAAAGTTGTTGTTGTCCCCGTTGAAGATGTAGTTTTTTTTTTTCACAATTTAAAAATGTAGAAAATCAAATTTAAAAACGGACCCTTAGAGAAGTTCTGAATATCTGCAGTGCAGTGTAATGTAGTATGGAGTGTAAAATACCACCTGGAAAGTGCGTACAGCTGCATAAATATAGGAATTATAGGTGATTTTGCATTCCGTATTAAAACGGCCCCCAAAAGAGGTGTTCCGGACCCGAGTGAACAGCCATTACCCCAACAGACCATTACACCTGTGGTCCCTCATCTTTCACTGAACACTAACCAATCAGTACATATCTTATTTTTTGGTGTCTGAAATGCATTGACATTGGGGTATGATGTGTGACTCAGCGTTTTAGGATGCTATGCCTATTGGAAGGTTGTTGGTTCAAGTCCCATGGCTGCATTGAATTCCCTCATTACATTCCCTTTTGTTACATGGAGATGCTTTCCTGTAACTTTCTGCAGTTTGTTGGCTTTGCTCAGTTATGCTGAGAACTCCACTGCGGCTCAGTGGTAAAAAGGTTTATGTCCATTATACTGTAGCAGGAGGCTTGCAGGCCCTCTTTGACAGCGTATCACTGTGCATAGGTAGAATAGCAGCACACTTTGGATTTATAAATACACTGCTTCATAAATGACCCTCGGGATAATATTTCTTTACAGGCTCATTTTCTTGCTCATGTTCTACCAGTAAATCTATGGTTTGACATCCTAATGGCATTTATTTACAGTAAAGTTATTTGATGTTTGAGTAATATTTGTATTTGTTCATCAGGAATTTATTTTTACATCATTTAATGAGCAGCAGCCTGTACTATGAAGTGGATTTACTGGCTTATCGGGGTAACTTATCAGGTTTAAGGTACCACAGTTTAAATGGACTTCATATTCATTCAGTCACATTTTGCCCAGACTACCTTAAATCTGACAAGTTACCCCGATAAGCCAGTCACCTCGCTTCGCAGTACAGGCCCCTGGTGTATTTACTTTCTTAAATGCAAAAATAAAATAATGTCAAATAAAATTACTGAAAAAAGGTATTCATATATTTTAAACTAAGGCATACATTAAAATTACTCTGTATTGTACATTTATATGAGACATAAAGTTCTGACAAGATTGTATCTACTGGATGAGGTAGGAATGGTGTGTGCATGTTCGTGTGTAAGTGAATGTGAGTGAGAGTGTGTGTGTTTGAGTGTGTTAGAGAATGAGTGTGTGTGTGCCAGCCTTTAAAGGAGCATGTGGCGGTTGCAATGAATAAAAGCGAGCATATCAACATGCTCAGAACTGAGGCTTGCTCTCTGCTTTGATGCAATGTTTCCTGCTGCAGAAAATAAACGTTCTGATGGTGGAGATGTTGCCGGAACACACAGAAAGCACTTTGCTATTTATATTAATTATAATAATATTAATAATATATGTAATATTATTCATATTAATCTAAATCTGCAAAATAATATTACTAAAGCCTTGAAATAGATCTAGTTGAGTACACCCCATGCTCCCCTTTAGACTCACCCCTGCATGCAAACTGCAGGTATCACTGTGACAAAGTATGACGTACAGCTGCTGTCAGCCTGCTGCAAGTTGCCAAATTTAAATATTGTGTCAAACTAAGCTAACAGTTTATCTGCATACAAATAGCTTCTATTTTACCTTGTATAGCTTTACTGTAACCTTGCTGCTATGTAAGACAAACGGTGGTGGATGGGAGCTGCTGAAAACATCACTTTTCTTCACCTTTCAGCTTGTTGAACAGCTGGTTTGATTACGGACTCTCGCCAGCTCTTTACCAGTAAAGGTTTAATAGAGATTACAAGCACTGCTGCTGTTTTCCTTCATTCCACCTGAGTTCGCCATCTCTGTAACGGAACCGTCTCTTTGCTCTTAGTGTATAGACAGGCTCCAGCTCCATGTTAATTATACTACGACAGCGTCATTTTCCGTGCTGTTGTGTTATCAGTGTTTTTGTTGAGGAAAAATAGGGGCTGCTTGGGCTGAATCTTGTTATACTTTTTAATTCACACATATGTCCATAAATACGTTTCTATCGCAGGTCTATTTTTAGCCGCAGATGTGAGTGAAACGCTCGCGCTTACCTTGTATTGGTTCCACTCTGTGGATTGGATGCATAGACTGGGTACTTTCTGTTGAGATGTTGAATCATTAACATTGTGCTATTGTGGTAAACTAATTCGGTTTTACAATGGACACACTGTACAGTATTTTCGCTTTTCTTTTATTTTAAATGGTCCCAAACTTGACATTTTTCTTCTTCTCTGACTTTCCTCGCTATTTTCCCTGTCTTCCTCTACCTCTGAGTGAAATAGGGTGATCACTAAGCAGTACATAGTTGTGCGGATTACACGAAGCATCGAAGCAAAGAATTTGCATCGAGGATTTTTTGTAATCGAGTTATTCAAGTTACTCAATGAATCGTTGCAGCCCTAACGATTTTCTGCTGTCATTTGCTTATGAAATAAACAAGAGGGCGTGATTCTCTGGGGATTTACAAATCTCCTTTTTGTTTTATAAATGTCACAGTATTACATTTGTTATGTTATGAGTATAGTTCGGGAAGAACTCAGTTACCCAGGGGGCAACGGGGTAAGCAGCATGGCTAAGGAATGTAGCACTGATGGCGGTACTAAAAAATGTAGGAGAAATAAAGTGCGTTAAAAGGAGTTTACACGCCTCGTCTGCTGATTATAAAAATAATAAACACATGCAGATATTTCACATATTGCGATGTGATATCTTCCAGCGCGACTTTAAAATACTGTAGTAAAATCCTAAGGAGGAGCATGGTTAGGTAATATACCCACCTGTTTGATGAACTTGTTGTATTTATCTGTTGGTATTTTGAGGATGTCTTCTGCTCCACCATCTTAATTAGCTCTTCAGCATATGATTAGTCTCCTTTAACTATGTTAACACCTGCGATTTCCCAGTCCCTGTTTATGGTCGTAAATGAGAAGCAGATGTTGCCTCATTTGACCTCGTTTAGCCTCAGTATGTGGGGCTGAACACTATCAAAGTGCTCTATGAATCCCTGTTTACATGTTGCATTTCTTCTGACTGCCAGCCAGTCGGCTCCAGCCCGGTCTTTGTGGTTAACTGGGAACTCCAGGAATTTTCCACAGTGAGTCACCTGAAGTAATATTCTCTCACATTGATGGTTTGTTTGGTGGGGAGACTGGTGGAGCTATGGCAGATATTCTGGCTGTATGTTTCATCAGTGTAATGATTATTCCTCTTGTTTATACTAATGTTTATAATGGTGATCTTGTGGTTATTGGCAGTGTCTTTTTCTTTGGATGTCTTTGGGGTGTCTTTACCCCTGAATGAGCCAGCATTTTACTACTTCAGTCAGAGGTATGTTAGAGGGTAGGTTTTCCATTAATGGGGACTCTGTACATTTATTATTGTCATACAGCAAAGGCTTGGCATGCTGATGCTGTGACTGCTTTAGCTGACTTCAAGCTAAGAGCAATGGCAATCCTCAGGGACAAGCGTCCCAGGGTTCATAGAGGTGTTTGGCAGATCTGTGTGACTGCGCATGTACAAAGCTGTACATGATTTCCAACAGGGGCAGCAGTGAATGAGCGTATGGGTCTGCAGCAACTGTGTCAGCCTGGGAGTTCATGAAGCAAGCAATTCAGTTAATAACGCTAAACAATCATAAGCACCAGGTCATTAAAACAGTCCTTTGACAAGTTATGATTCAGTGTGATGTGGCTCCTGGGTTCTGCAGGTGAGCTGTATTGGGGGAGGAATTCCACCGTACACCCTATATTTTTTCCCCCCCATGAGCAATGTCAAGGCTCCTGTCTCTTTAAAAGGAATCGGTGTAATGCGTCTACAGAGCCGCAAACCGTAAAGTGTTTTCACTTTTCACCATCTGAAAGCTGCTGTGTGCACTGCTTCACCTGCGACTTCACCTTGTGGATCAGTGGGCCTTTTGCCATTTCAGTAATTAAACATTTCCCACAAGAATCAGACGCATCATGATCCAGTGAAAGGCGTGGCTGTTTGACATGTGCAGCAGGAGAGGGATGCCGCTCCCAGCCTCTACATGAGCTGGGGTCTTGTTTGTCTTACATAGGGACCTGGTGAATTCTGCAGTGAGCCTGCATGTGAGCCAGGGGATGCCCCATCCTGCACTCCCTCTCTGTCTCTGCCCCTCCACCTCTCTCTCCTTACACTGTTAAGTCCAGGCCAGGGCACGGCTATAAAAAGCACAGCTTCCCTTTTTTATTTATAGGGCCTGGCTGGAGGCAGTGTCGCCCTCGCATACTGACATTTAGATGTGTTTCGCAGTTTCTTGTGTGCCTGCGGTGGGATTGAAGCAAAGAGCAGATGAACTTATTATAAGCACAAGTTGCTGTATATTTTCATAAACCAACTTACAAATGCATGCAGGTAGACTGGCAGGTGCATTAAACAACTTATAAGGGTCAGTAATGCAAACATGTAAAGTGGCCAGTGTGGCACAGTTGCGATCAGACCCGGCTCAAGGAGGTTCACACTCTGTCAGCTGCTAAGGCTGGTGATGGCGTGCCGGCTGGAGACCCAGACATGCAGGTTGCTTGGATTTTAATAGTTTTACTTCATTGAGAACAACATTATTTCATTTGTTAGTGGGAGAAAATAATAGGGTGAAAATGTTGATCACAGGAAATCTTGTGTTCTGGTTGCAAAATCTCGTTCTTTGGGATTATAGCAAGTCAAATATCTGGCAAAGGAATGATCTCTGAAGAGATCTGATACAAATTTAAAGATATCATGTAGCATGCTGGGATTTGACAGTATGTAACCATGATATCTAAAGGTTCAGCATTTGCCCCATTTTGGCAAAATTCTCCTGTCATTACACTCATTTCTTTGATTTCTTTGCATTCCGATTCCCACTGTGATATCACAGTGGTATGGGGGCCAAGTATGTAGAAAAGTGAAACCACCTTCAGGTGTGCATGCTGCCTTGTGATGCTGTGGAATTCAAACCGTTGATGAGAGCTGTCCTTTTGGAAAAAGCAGAAATTGTTATTCACACGCTACTGAAAAATCAGGCATGCACACACAGGTTTGGGGCCCCAGCGGAAATATGCTTCTAGGCTGTTTTTCTAAAGGAGGAATAAAAAGTGTATTCTTTCCTATATATGGAAATATGCCCGATTCTTTGTGTTTTTCCTGTTCGTTTCAGCCTGTTTTTGTTAGAGAGAGGTAAGGAGCATGTACTGATGCGGTGCGTTGCTGCACCCGCCACACAACAAACTACCTCAGGGATGAGAATGCACCCACACTAGTCCGAATGTACTCCGACAAATGGCTGGGAAGGGCCTGTGCACTGTCCCTCACCCACTTTTGGACCAGATGTACTGCAAGGTCTGTGTAAAACAAGTGTGCCCCACATTGTGAAGGAAGAGGACATGGTGCCGCTTTTTGACTTTGTTAGATTCTTTGAGGTTTGGCATCCGGCTGATTTTCCTTGATATAAAGGTTGTGATGCTCATTGTGACTTTATTATGAAAACCTACCTTTCCATTCATTAGCCTCTGCCTTAGTTATTGGGGAAGTATAACTTGTTATATTTTTTAAGTCACGCAGATACTTTTTTTAATTCTGCATTAAAACAGTAGGTGGCATAGTGGTTAAAGGGACTGTATTCTGGTTAAGAAAAAGCCTGAAGTGTAACGATATGCCATCACCCGATGCTTTACTTGCTTATTTGTCCTCTGTGTTCATCATGTCTTCGTCTGTGTGGGGTTTAATTATGAACTGGTCCAATCTGATTGGGGTGTCAAAAGTCAATTAAAAGAATGTGAGGCTGTTTGATTTTAATTCTTGCTTTCTTTCCAGGGAATATATCTCCACGAGCCCTGTGCCGGACGGGACTGCAGTCGAGGGTGTTCATGTATCCCGGAGAAGGGCAGCAGGGTAGGCAATGTGCACCTTACTCTCTCTCTCTTTCCCTCTGCCATTATTTAAGAACAGTTCTTTTAAATTTACTTCCTGTGTTAAGCTCAGCATCTCAGAATTCCATGCCTCCAAATAGCAGCTTTGCTTAAACAGAAGAGACTGGCCATCCCAGCTGGGAGGCATGAATCCTCATGCTTACATACCTAATAGTTCAATATTACGCGTAGTTTAAATACTAGAACTCATGACCATAGGTGGAAATAAGCAGGAGAACATTTTAAAATGAACAGCAACAACACTGACAATTATCATATATGCTTGAATTTAGATTGTCCAATAAATGCTTTAGAAAGGTTCTCCTTCCCATATGAAGTCTATAGTACCCCCCATCCGTAACGTGGGCTGTGCCATGTGCTCTGTGCCCCCCATCCGTAACGTGGGCTGTGCCATGTGCTCTGTGCCCCCCATCCCTAATGTGGGCTGTGCCATGTGCTCTGTGCCCCCCATCCCTAACATGAGCTATGCCATGTGCTCTGTGCCCCCCATCCGTAACGTGGGCTGTGCCATGTGCTCTGTGCCCCCCATCCGTAACGTGGGCTGTGCCATGTGCTCTGTGCCCCCCATCCCTAACATGAGCTATACCATGTGCTCTGTGCCCCCCATCCGTAACGTGGGCTGTGCCATGTGCTCTGTGCCCCCCATCCGTAACGTGGGCTGTGCCATGTGCTCTGTGCCCCCCATCCCTAACATGAGCTATGCCATGTGCTCTGTGCCCCCCATCCCTAACATGAGCTATGCCATGTGCTCTGTGCCCCCCATCCGTAACGTGGGCTGTGCCATGTGCTCTGTGCCCCCCATCCCTAATGTGGGCTATGCCATGTGCTCTGTGCCCCCCATCCCTAACGTGGGCTGTGCCATGTGATCTGTGCCCCCCATCCGTAACGTGGGCTGTGCCATGTGCTCTGTGCCCCCCATCCGTAACGTGGGCTGTGCCATGTGCTCTGTGCCCCCCATCCCTAACATGAGCTATGCCATGTGCTCTGTGCCCCCCATCCCTAACATGAGCTATGCCATGTGCTCTGTGCCCCCCATCCCTAACATGAGCTATGCCATGTGCTCTGTGCCCCCCATCCGTAACGTGGGCTGTGCCATGTGCTCTGTGCCCCCCATCCCTAACGTGGGCTGTGCCATGTGATCTGTGCCCCCCATCCCTAACGTGGGCTGTGCCATGTGATCTGTGCCCCCCATCCCTAACGTGGGCTGTGCCATGTGATCTGTGCCCCCCATCCCTAACGTGGGCTGTGCCATGTGCTCTGTGCCCCCCATCCCTAACGTGGGCTGTGCCATGTGCTCTGTGCCCCCCATCCCTAACGTGGGCTGTGCCATGTGCTCTGTGCCCCCCATCCCTAACGTGGGCTATGCCATGTGCTCTGTGCCCCCCATCCCTAACGTGGGCTGTGCCATGTGCTCTGTGCCCCCCATCCCTAATATGGGCTATGCCATGTGCTCTGTGCCCCCCATCCCTAACGTGGGCTGTGCCATGTGCTCTGTGCCCCCCATCCCTAATATGGGCTATGCCATGTGCTCTGTGCCCCCCATCCCTAATATGGGCTATGCCATGTGCTCTGTCCCCCCCATCCCTAATATGGGCTGTGCCATGTGCTCTGTGCCCCCCATCCCTAACGTGGGCTGTGCCATGTGCTCTGTGCCCCCCATCCCTAACGTGGGCTGTGCCATGTGCTCTGTGCCCCCCATCCCTAATGTGGGCTGTGCCATGTGCTCTGTGCCCCCCATCCCTAACGTGGGCTATGCCATGTGCTCTGTGCCCCCCATCCCTAACGTGGGCTGTGCCATGTGCTCTGTGCCCCCCATCCCTAACGTGGGCTGTGCCATGTGCTCTGTGCCCCCCATCCCTAACGTGGGCTGTGCCATGTGCTCTGTGCCCCCCATCCGTAACGTGAGCTATGCCATGTGCTCTGTGCCCCCCATCCCTAACGTGGGCTGTGCCATGTGCTCTGTGCCCCCCATCCCTAATGTGGGCTATGCCATGTGCTCTGTGCCCCCCATCTCTAATGTGGGCTATGCCATGTGCTCTGTGCCCCCCCATCCCTAACGTGGGCTATGCCATGTGCTCTGTGCCCCCCATCCCTAATGTGGGCTATGCCATGTGCTCTGTGCCCCCCATCCCTAATGTGGGCTGTGCCATGTGCTCTGTGCCCCCCATCCCTAATGTGGGCTGTGCCATGTGCTCTGTGCCCCCCATCCCTAATATGGGCTGTGCCATGTGGTCTATGCCCCCCATCCCTATTGTGCGCTATGCCATGTGCTCTGTGCCCCCCATCCCTAACGTGGGCTGTGCCATGTGCTCTGTGCCCCCCATCCCTAACGTGGGCTGTGCCATGTGCTCTGTGCCCCCCATCCCTAACGTGGGCTGTGCCATGTGCTCTGTGCCCCCCATCCCTAACGTGGGCTGTGCCATGTGCTCTGTGCCCCCCATCCCTAACGTGGGCTGTGCCATGTGCTCTGTGCCCCCCATCCCTAACGTGGGCTGTGCCATGTGCTCTGTGCCCCCCATCCCTAACGTGGGCTGTGCCATGTGCTCTGTGCCCCCCATCCCTAACGTGGGCTGTGCCATGTGCTCTGTGCCCCCCATCCCTAACGTGGGCTGTGCCATGTGCTCTGTGCCCCCCATCCCTAACGTGGGCTGTGCCATGTGCTCTGTGCCCCCCATCCCTAATGTGGGCTGTGCCATGTGCTCTGTGCCCCCCATCCCTAATGTGGGCTGTGCCATGTGATCTGTGCCCCCCATCCCTAATGTGGGCTGTGCCATGTGCTCTGTGCCCCCCATCCCTAATGTGGGCTGTGCCATGTGATCTGTGCCCCCCATCCCTAATGTGGGCTGTGCCATGTGCTCTGTGCCCCCCATCCCTAATATGGGCTGTGCCATGTGCTCTGTGCCCCCCATCCCTAATGTGGGCTGTGCCATGTGATCTGTGCCCCCCATCCCTAATGTGGGCTGTGCCATGTGATCTGTGCCCCCCATCCCTAATGTGGGCTGTGCCATGTGCTCTGTGCCCCCCATCCCTAATATGGGCTGTGCCATGTGCTCTGTGCCCCCCATCCCTAATGTGGGCTGTGCCATGTGATCTGTGCCCCCCATCCCTAACGTGGGCTGTGCCATGTGCTCTGTGCCCCCCATCCCTAATGTGGGCTGTGCCATGTGCTCTGTGCCCCCCATCCCTAATGTGGGCTGTGCCATGTGCTCTGTGCCCCCCATCCCTAATGTGGGCTGTGCCATGTGCTCTGTGCCCCCATCCCTAACGTGGGCTGTGCCATGTGCTCTGTGCCCCCCATCCCTAACATGAGCTATGCCATGTGCTCTGTGCCCCCCATCCGTAACGTGGGCTGTGCCATGTGCTCTGTGCCCCCCATCCGTAACGTGGGCTGTGCCATGTGCTCTGTGCCCCCCATCCCTAACATGAGCTATGCCATGTGCTCTGTGCCCCCCATCCCTAACATGAGCTATGCCATGTGCTCTGTGCCCCCCATCCGTAACGTGGGCTGTGCCATGTGCTCTGTGCCCCCCATCCCTAATGAGAGCTATGCCATGTGCTCTGTGCCCCCCATCCCTAACGTGGGCTGTGCCATGTGATCTGTGCCCCCCATCCCTAACGTGGGCTGTGCCATGTGCTCTGTGCCCCCCATCCCTAACGTGGGCTGTGCCATGTGCTCTGTGCCCCCCATCCCTAACATGCGCTATGCCATGTGCTCTGTGCCCCCCATCCCTAACATGAGCTATGCCATGTGCTCTGTGCCCCCCATCCCTAACATGAGCTATGCCATGTGCTCTGTGCCCCCCATCCCTAACGTGGGCTGTGCCATGTGATCTGTGCCCCCCATCCCTAACGTGGGCTGTGCCATGTGATCTGTGCCCCCCATCCCTAACATGAGCTATGCCATGTGCTCTGTGCCCCCCATCCCTAATGTGGGCTGTGCCATGTGCTCTGTGCCCCCCATCCCTAACGTGAGCTATGCCATGTGATCTGTGCCCCCCATCCCTAACGTGGGCTGTGCCACGTGATCTGTGCCCCCCATCCCTAATGTGGGCTGTGCCATGTGCTCTGTGCCCCCCATCCCTAATATGGGCTGTGCCATGTGCTCTGTGCCCCCCATCCCTAATATGGGCTGTGCCATGTGCTCTGTGCCCCCCATCCCTAATATGGGCTGTGCCATGTGCTCTGTGCCCCCCATCCCTAACGTGGGCTGTGCCATGTGCTCTGTGCCCCCCATCCCTAACGTGGGCTGTGCCATGTGCTCTGTGCCCCCCATCCCTAACGTGAGCTGTGCCATGTGCTCTGTGCCCCCCATCCCTAACATGAGCTATGCCATGTGCTCTGTGCCCCCCATCCCTAACGTGGGCTGTGCCATGTGCTCTGTGCCCCCCCATCCCTAACGTGAGCTGTGCCATGTGCTCTGTGCCCCCCATCCCTAACGTGGGCTGTGCCATGTGCTCTGTGCCCCCCATCCCTAACGTGGGCTGTGCCATGTGCTCTGTGCCCCCCCATCCCTAACGTGGGCTGTGCCATGTGCTCTGTGCCCCCCCATCCCTAACGTGGGCTGTGCCATGTGCTCTGTGCCCCCCATCCCTAACGTGGGCTGTGCCATGTGCTCTGTGCCCCCCATCCCTAATGTGGGCTGTGCCATGTGATCTGTGCCCCCCATCCCTAATGTGGGCTGTGCAATGTGCTCTGTGCCCCCCATCCCTAATGTGGGCTGTGCCATGTGCTCTGTGCCCCCCATCCCTAATATGGGCTGTGCCATGTGCTCTGTGCCCCCCATCCCTAATGTGGGCTGTGCCATGTGATCTGTGCCCCCCATCCCTAATGTGGGCTGTGCCATGTGCTCTGTGCCCCCCATCCCTAATGTGGGCTGTGCCATGTGCTCTGTGCCCCCCATCCCTAATGTGGGCTGTGCCATGTGCTCTGTGCCCCCCATCCCTAACGTGGGCTGTGCCATGTGCTCTGTGCCCCCCATCCCTAACGTGGGCTGTGCCATGTGCTCTGTGCCCCCCATCCCTAACGTGGGCTGTGCCATGTGCTCTGTGCCCCCATCCCTAACGTGGGCTGTGCCATGTGCTCTGTGCCCCCCATCCGTAACGTGGGCTGTGCCATGTGCTCTGTGCCCCCCATCCGTAACGTGGGCTGTGCCATGTGCTCTGTGCCCCCCATCCCTAACATGAGCTATGCCATGTGCTCTGTGCCCCCCATCCCTAACATGAGCTATGCCATGTGCTCTGTGCCCCCCATCCGTAACGTGGGCTGTGCCATGTGCTCTGTGCCCCCCATCCCTAATGAGGGCTATGCCATGTGCTCTGTGCCCCCCATCCCTAACGTGGGCTGTGCCATGTGATCTGTGCCCCCCATCCCTAACGTGGGCTGTGCCATGTGCTCTGTGCCCCCCATCCCTAATGAGGGCTGTGCCATGTGCTCTGTGCCCCCCATCCGTAACGTGGGCTGTGCCATGTGCTCTGTGCCCCCCATCCCTAACGTGGGCTGTGCCATGTGATCTGTGCCCCCCATCCCTAACGTGGGCTGTGCCATGTGATCTGTGCCCCCCATCCCTAACATGAGCTATGCCATGTGCTCTGTGCCCCCCATCCCTAACGTGGGCTGTGCCATGTGCTCTGTGCCCCCCATCCCTAACGTGAGCTATGCCATGTGATCTGTGCCCCCCATCCCTAACGTGGGCTGTGCCATGTGATCTGTGCCCCCCATCCCTAACGTGGGCTGTGCCATGTGATCTGTGCCCCCCATCCCTAACGTGGGCTGTGCCATGTGATCTGTGCCCCCCATCCCTAACGTGGGCTGTGCCATGTGATCTGTGCCCCCCATCCCTAACGTGGGCTGTGCCATGTGATCTGTGCCCCCCATCCCTAACGTGGGCTGTGCCATGTGATCTGTGCCCCCCATCCCTAACGTGGGCTGTGCCATGTGCTCTGTGCCCCCCATCCCTAACGTGGGCTGTGCCATGTGATCTGTGCCCCCCATCCCTAACGTGGGCTGTGCCATGTGCTCTGTGCCCCCCATCCCTAATGTGGGCTGTGCCATGTGCTCTGTGCCCCCCATCCCTAATGTGGGCTATGCCATGTGCTCTGTGCCCCCCATCCCTAATATGGGCTGTGCCATGTGCTCTGTGCCCCCCATCCCTAACGTGGGCTGTGCCATGTGCTCTGTGCCCCCCATCCCTAATATGGGCTGTGCCATGTGCTCTGTGCCCCCCATCCCTAACATGAGCTATGCCATGTGCTCTGTGCCCCCCATCCCTAACGTGAGCTGTGCCATGTGCTCTGTGCCCCCCATCCCTAACGTGGGCTGTGCCATGTGCTCTGTGCCCCCCATCCCTAACATGAGCTATGCCATGTGCTCTGTGCCCCCCATCCGTAACGTAGGCTGTGCCATGTGCTCTGTGCCCCCCATCCCTAACGTGGGCTGTGCCATGTGATCTGTGCCCCCCATCCCTAACGTGGGCTGTGCCATGTGATCTGTGCCCCCCATCCCTAACATGAGCTATGCCATGTGCTCTGTGCCCCCCATCCCTAACGTGGGCTGTGCCATGTGCTCTGTGCCCCCCATCCCTAACATGAGCTATGCCATGTGATCTGTGCCCCCCATCCCTAACGTGGGCTGTGCCATGTGATCTGTGCCCCCCATCCCTAACGTGGGCTGTGCCATGTGATCTGTGCCCCCCATCCCTAACGTGGGCTGTGCCATGTGATCTGTGCCCCCCATCCCTAACGTGGGCTGTGCCATGTGATCTGTGCCCCCCATCCCTAACGTGGGCTGTGCCATGTGATCTGTGCCCCCCATCCCTAACGTGGGCTGTGCCATGTGCTCTGTGCCCCCCATCCCTAACGTGGGCTGTGCCATGTGATCTGTGCCCCCCATCCCTAACGTGGGCTGTGCCATGTGCTCTGTGCCCCCCATCCCTAACGTGGGCTGTGCCATGTGCTCTGTGCCCCCCATCCCTAATGTGGGCTATGCCATGTGCTCTGTGCCCCCCATCCCTAATATGGGCTGTGCCATGTGCTCTGTGCCCCCCATCCCTAACGTGGGCTGTGCCATGTGCTCTGTGCCCCCCATCCCTAATATGGGCTGTGCCATGTGCTCTGTGCCCCCCATCCCTAATATGGGCTGTGCCATGTGCTATGTGCCCCCCATCCCTAATATGGGCTGTGCCATGTGCTCTGTGCCCCCCATCCCTAACGTGGGCTGTGCCATGTGCTCTGTGCCCCCCATCCCTAACGTGAGCTGTGCCATGTGCTCTGTGCCCCCCATCCCTAACGTGGGCTGTGCCATGTGCTCTGTGCCCCCCATCCCTAACGTGGGCTGTGCCATGTGCTCTGTGCCCCCCATCCCTAACGTGGGCTGTGCCATGTGCTCTGTGCCCCCCATCCCTAACGTGGGCTGTGCCATGTGCTCTGTGCCCCCCATCCCTAATGTGGGCTGTGCCATGTGCTCTGTGCCCCCCATCCCTAATATGGGCTATGCCATGTGCTCTGTGCCCCCCATCCCTAATGTGGGCTGTGCCATGTGCTCTGTGCCCCCCATCCCTAATGTGGGCTGTGCCATGTGCTCTGTGCCCCCCCATCCCTAACGTGGGCTGTGCCATGTGCTCTGTGCCCCCCATCCCTAATATGGGCTGTGCCATGTGCTCTGTGCCCCCCATCCCTAATATGGGCTATGCCATGTGCTCTGTGCCCCCCCATCTCTAACGTGGGCTCTGCCATGTGCTCTGTGCCCCTCATCCCTACCGTGGGCTATGCCATGTGCTCTGTGTCCCCCATCTCTAACGTGGGCTCTACCATGTGGTCTGTGCCCCCCATCCGTAACGTGAGCTATGCCATGTGCTCTGTGCCCCTCATCCCTAACGTGGGGTATGCCATGTGCTCTGTGCCCCCCAATCCTAATGTGGGCTATGGCAAGTGCTCTGTGCCCCCCATCTCTAACGTGGGCTATGCCATATGCTCTATGCCCCCCATCCTAAACATGGACTGTGCCCAGTGCTCCATGTTCCTGCCCCTCATATGTGCTTTGCGGTTATGGTCCTTCATGAGCCTCTCAGGTGCCACGGAGAGCGTGGGCCTTAAATATGAGTACTGCTCCCTATTAAGTTGCCGCTCCTGCGCATTAAACACGCCCGAGTCAACCTGACGGGACTTGCCCGTCATGCAGACTCTGGCTGAATATGTACGGCATGCCTTAACGATCTGTGGAGAATGAACCCACACTCTACTGCGCTGAAACTATTGTGGGATAAAACAGGGAAACACGGTGGTTAAGTGGATGTCTCTTGTCATTCACACACGTGATACAGTGACCAGCTGCTACCCCTATAGAAGTACTTCGTTCTGTGCTCTCTGTGTCACTCTTTGTCATCCGTTTTTCATTTTTCTCCAGTTTGTTGTAGGGATTGTGTATGTGTGTGTGTGTGTGTGCGTGCGTGCGCGTGTATGTTAGCTTATGATAAATTAGAATATGCAAGTAATAGTTGTTAAATTTGGGTTCTGTATATTAGTACAAATGTTCCATTTGCTGTTTACTCTAAACATAACATTTACGGTCAAATATCATCATCTCTGTCCCGACTGGAATACTGGAAGCCAGTGCAGTGCAGTGTCTGTGGGGAAATTACAGACCAGGTGGGGACAACCCCCCCCCCCCCCAATTCGCAGACGGCAAACAAGCACGATCCTCTCATGTGATACTTTGGACCAACAACTAAAACAACAATTAGGGGCACCTGGGGGTGTGCTGAGTAGAGCGAGAAGCAGCCTGAGTGATGGCACCAGACCCATGCTGTGCCAGCCTGGCCTATGCTGTGCCGGCCTGGCCTGTGCTGTCTCGTGCTGTGCTGTGCTGGCTTGGCCTGTGCTGTACTGTCCCTTGCCGTGCTGGCCTGGCCTCTGGGCTGTGACGTCCTGGCCTGTGCTGTGCTGTCCCGTGCTCTGCCGGCCTGGCCTATGCTGTGCTGTGACGGCCTGGCCTATGCTTTGCTGTCCCGTGCTCTGCCGGCCTGGCCTGGCCTGTGCTGTGCTGTGACGGCCTGGCCTATGCTGTGCTGTCCCGTACTCTGCCGGCCTGGCCTGTGCTGTCTCGTACTCTGCCGGCCTGGCCTGTGCTGTGCTGTCCTGTGCTGTCTCGTGCTGTGCCGGCCTGGCCTGTGCTGTGCTGTCCCGTGCTGTCTCGTGCTGTGCCGGCCTGGCCTGTGCTGTGACATCCTGGCCTGTGCTGTGCTGTCCCATGCTGTGACGGCCTGTTCTGTGCTGTCCCGTGCTCTGCCAGCCTGGCCTGTGCTGTGCTGTGATGGCCTGGCCTGTGCTGTCCCGTGCTGTGCCGGCCTGGCCTGTGCTGTGCAGTCCCGTGCTGTCTCGTGCTGTGCCGGCCTGGCCTGTGCTGTGCTGTGACATCCTGGCCTGTGCTGTGCTGTCCCGTGCTGTGCCGGCCTGGCCTGTGCTGTGCTGTCCTGTGCTGTTTAGTGCTGTGCCGGCCTGGCCTGTGCTGTGTTGTCCTGTGCTGTTCCATGCTGTGCCGGCCTGTGTTCTGCTTACAGTCTTAAGAGCAGCTGGTCACCTATCTCTCAGAGAAGGATGCTCCGGGGGGTGAGGGTCTTAAACTGCTTCACATGTTCTCAGATATACTTACACTGTATATTCACATTCTCAAATTTTTTTAATCATAAATATATCATAATATAGTGTGCCCTGCGATGGGCTGGCCCCCCGTTCTGGATTTTTCCCTGCCTCGTGCCCATTGCTTCTGGTATAGATTCCGGAGCCCCCATGAGCCAGTAGGATAAGCGATTTGGAAAATGGATGGATGGATGGATGGATGTATGTATGACTTATGAAGGATAGAATTAATTTATGGCTGTGCTGTAGTACAGATGATATGTTACATAAATTTGAATTCATATTTTATATCCTGTGTTGATTAACATTGAACATTTAGGTTTTTTGACCAGTAGCGGTGTCACTGCCTGCTATTTAGTTCCAGATTTTAAATGTACCTGATAAGGTGAAAACTTTTTTTATTTTATAATAAATAAAACTGATATTTAATATTCCCACAAGTATATGAATTGGACCTGTAGCTGTCCTTGGTGCTGAATAATAACCATTCAGAAAGTAAAATATAGGTTTCTATAGACCATTGGTGTGTTTAGTTTCTTTTCTATTAGCTATTTAAGTCATATTTGTCAAAATTATTGCATGCAAAAACACCCTACATTAAAGATCATTTGTTAATCTATTGGAAAATATCACATATCTGATATCCCTTTTTTCCAGAAAACTGAACACCGTGACTGTAGTGACACACTGCCACTGACATAACACACAATGCATTGTTTTACTGATACAGCGGTTTGTATAATATGTGTTTAATTAATGCACATTAATGTTCATGACTTTCTTAGTTGGTGTAACGCTTTACATCTACTGCACCCTCATAATGCACTGATGAAGCATTTGTAGAACATTCATAAGCACCGTGTAAGTATACTTTAACATCCTTACACACCGTAAGAGCTTTATTTTACATTAATAACAAACATTGTAATCGTATAATCATAAAGTGTTTGTTATTAATGTATATTAAGGAACGTTACGATGTTAAGGCTTTGCGTGCTGCTTATAGATATTCTGTGAATGCATTCTGAAGGGGATTGGATGTTCTGTGAATGAATAATAAATGCGTTATGAAGGTGGAATTAGTGTAAAGCAGTGTTTCCCAATCCGGTACTCGGCGACCCACAGACAGTACACATTATTGCTCACTCCAGTAGGGAGCTAGGAGGGAGCAAAAATGTGGACTGTCTGTCAAGGAGCTCGAAGAGAGCAAAAATGTGGACTGTCTGGCAGGGAGCTCTCTAGTACTACAATGACCGTTTTCAGCAAATATGTGTAATCCATCTATCATCCAAAATTGTTTCTCCAATGGCAATGTGCCTGGTGCCTATCGCGGGCAGTACAGGAAAGGACAGTTGTGCCAGGAGGAAGATATGTATGTAGTACCATCCATCAATTGACAGAAAGACAGAGGGAGAACATGCTGGCTCCACAGTGTTTGATTTCAGCCTCCAGCCCTGGAGCTCAGTGGTTACAGAACTACTCATGGAGCCTCTTCAGTGCCACGTATTTAATCAGTACTTAAGCACAAACAGTAACGGGCTTCTTTATATTGTTGATGTGCTTGGCTAGAACAACCTCGGCTTAGAACAGATCACATCAAGCAGTGAACTTTCAGGTCACATTCTGGCTTTCAGCTCGCTGTGACGGCGACCGGCAGCCCTCCTGCACTTCAAAGCCGGCCCCAAACGCAACTCTCACTTCTCCACCTTCCTGCTCATGCTGCTGTGCTCCCAGGGATGGGGGGGGGGGGTAATTACAGCTGCTTCTATGACTGCAGGAGTAGAATGAGAGCAGTGACTCACAGTGAAACTCTACCTGTCAGGGGTGGCACAGCGGGGGCTGGGGAGGGGCTACCTGGGAAATTCCTCTGTCTGCCGAGATGGGAAAAGAGGAATGTTAGCAGGAGGCAGGGAGAGCAAAAGGCATCACAGGTGATGCTCATAAGAGTAATTAGTAATGATTCCAAACTGGAGTTTGATACCTTCTAAGTACATTAAGTACTCACTTACTTGACTTGTTTGGGGTCAGCACGGGATTGCAAAGCACCTTCAGCTGCTGCCATGCTGACTTTGACTTCTAGCGACCATATAGGTGGCCTTCTTCCTGAACTCTCATGTTTCTTCCTGTAATCATGACTTGTTTGGGGTCAGCACGGGATTGCAGAGCACCTTCAGGTGCTGCCATGTTGCTTTTTGTTTTAACCACTAAAATTTGCAAATTATTCACTGACGAAGCTGAGAATTTGTTTCACCTTGTGATGTAATGTGTTTTTAGTTGTGGTAGTGATGGATGCAAATGTTGAATTTGACATTTTCACTGGATTATCTCCATAAAAACAAATAATGCCAGTAGCACATCACTCATATATGTCAGCCTGTTACGCTCCCCCCTAGTTTGCCCTGCAACAGCTTACAGCAACTTATGCAAGACGTTTTTGTATTTTTTTCCAAAATCAATTATTTGTATTCAACTAAGTCTAAACAAACAGTATCTGATAAATTCTGTTGAAAATGGGTTGCATGTTTGCACAGAAACTGAGGGGACTATGCGGCATTAGAAAAATGTTCCCTGAGGCTGCGGATATTGGTGCCAGATGCATTCCTGTATGTGGAGCAGGCACAGGCCAATACAGGTATGTCTGAACATAAGAACTATACAAACGAGAGGAGGCCATTCGTCCCATCAAGCTCACTTGGGGAGAACTTAACTAATAGCTCAGAGTTGTTTAAATCAGAGCTAGATAAGATTTTAAGGAACCCAAGGATTCAGCTTGCACTACGTTATCAGGAAGACCATTCCATACTCTGACTACGTGCTGTGTAAAGAAGTGCTTCCTTAAATCCAGTTTGAAATGTTCTCCTGCTAATTTCCACCTATGGCCACGAGTTTGTGTATTTGAACTAATGCTGAAGTAACTATTTGGTTGAACAGCATCCAAACCTGTTAGAATCTTATATACCTGGATCATGTCCCCCTTCAATCTCCTTTGCTTGAGATTGAACAGATTTAGCTCAAGTAACCGTTCCTCATATGACATTCATATAAGACCAGGAATCATTTTTGCGGCCCTACGCTGCACCTTTTCTAAGGCCACAATGTCCTTTTTAAGATATGGTGACCAAACCTGCACACAATATTCTAGGTGAGGTCTCACCAAGGAGTTGTATAATCTTAGCATTACCTCCATTGACTTATACTCCATACACCTGGAGATATACCCCAACATCCTATTGGGGCAGCGTGTGGCTCAGTGGGCTAAGCCTGTGTGCCTGTAATCAGAAGGTCGCAGGTTCAAACCCAGCCTCAGCCTGTGGGTCCTTGAGCAAGGCCCTTAACCCCCAGCTCCCTGGGCGCCGCTACAGGTGGCAGCCCTTCACAGACAACTTCCTCTATGAAAAAAGAGCAAGTTGTGGGAGGCGTAAAAGACAATTTCCCTACGGGGATCAATAAAAAGTGTCAATTATTTTTTTTTTATTGCTTCCCCACACTGGCGAGAATGGGACATGGAAGCATCAACATACACACCAAGGTCTTTTTCATGATCAGCTACCTTTATTTCAGTGACACCCATGAAATACCTGTACTTTATATTTCTGCTCCCTACATGGAGTACCTTACATTTGTCTACGTTAAATTTCATCTGCCAGGTATCGGCCCAGTCACTAATTAAATCAAGATCCTGCTGTAGCTGCTGAGCCGCTAATTCAGTATCTGCTACACCACCCACCTTGGTGTCATCTGCAAATTTCACCAATTTACTGTATATATTGCTATCTATATCATTTATGTAAATTAGGAACAATAGTGGTCCTAAAATCGAACCCGGCGGTACCCCACTATGGACGCAGGCCCACTGTGACATTGTGCCTCTTATAACTACTCGCTGTTTCCTATCCAGGTCGCTACGGTACCTAAAATACCTGTCGCTTTGAGTTTAAGTAGGAGCCTCTTGTGGGGGACAACATCAAAAGCCTTTTGGAAATCTAAGTAGATGACATCATAGGCCTTCTTATCATCAATTTCCTGAGTAGGTTCCTCAAAAAACTCCCAACATATTCGTTAAACAGGATCTACCTCTCCTAAATCCATGCTGGCTATCCCGCAAAATGTTGTTGGAGTCCAGGTAATCTACCATTTTCTTTTTGATTATAGCCTCCATAACTTTACCAGTTATACAAGTTAGACTGATTGGCCTATAGTTTCACAAATGACTTCTATCCCCTTTTTTGAAAATGGGCGTTATGTTGGCATGCTTTCAATCAGAAGGTACCACACCTTCAGATAAGGATTTTTGAAACAGTAAAGTTAACGGTCGGCAAATAATATCCCTCATCTCTTTTAACACTATAGGTAAGATGCCATCAGGGTCCTGTGATTTATTTATTTATATCTGGCCTGTATACCATTCATTGTTCTCCCTTTTTGGGACCTCTGACCTATCATTTAGTGATCAGCCTCTTGGACAGTACGAATATGTTCACCTTAGCAGCACATTCCTCCTCTGTGGAGGCCAGCTGTCGATACCGCCTGGAAAGTGGCAGTGGGACCCAGTACCTGGATAATTCCCATAAATAGTACATGTATATATTTTTCTACTAACAGCTAAAGATTGATCAGATTAAGCTGATTAAATGTCAGTGGGTTTATGCAACTCCTACATCTTTCATTCAGGGGCATACTCCTTTGTGTGATTAATAAAGATCTAAAGTGTATCTATCTATCTATCTATCTATCTATCTATCTATCTATCTATCTATCTATCTATATATCTATATATCTATATCTATATATATATATTTATCTATATATATATATATATATATATATATATATATAATCGTGGTGGAGGGGTTTGAGTGTCCCAATGATCCCAGGAGCTGCGTTGCCTGGGGCTTTATGCTGTGGTTTCCTATCTTACAGGGGAGCAGACCTGTCATAAAAACACATGTTCATGTCTGGATATGCCATATGCCTGGGTGAGGAACCAGACAAAGTGCGGCTCAAAAGACCCCTTATGATGTACAAAAACATGGACACACATTTTCCCTCGCCCAGACGCGGGTCACCGGGGCCCTCTCCTGGAGCCAGGCCTGGGGGTGGGGCTCGATGGCGAGCGCCTGGTGGCCAGGCCTGAACCCATGGGGCCTGGTCGGGCACAGCCCGAAGAAGGCACGTGGGTCCCTCCTCCAATGGGCTCACTACCTGTAGGAGAGGCCAAAGGGGTCGGGTGCAGTGTGAGTTGGGCAGTGGCCGAAGGCGGGGACCTTGGCGGTCTGATCCTCGGCTGCAGAAGCTAGCTCTAGGGACATGGAATGTGACCTCTCTGGTGGGGAAGGAGCCTGAGCTGGTGCACAAGGCTGTGAGGAAATAGTCTTCTCGAAGGGGGTTGGACCCTTTTCCACTCTGGAGTTGCTCATGGGGAGAGGCCCGGAGCATGCGTGGGCATACTTATTGCCCCTTATCTGGGCGCCTGTACATTGGGGTTTACCACGGTGGATGAAAGGGTAGCCTCCCTTCACCTGCGGGTGGGGGGACGGGTCCTGACAGCAGTTCAGAATACCCACCCTTTTTGGAGTCCTTGGAAGGGGTGTTGGAGAGCGCTCCTCCCGGGGACTCTCTTGTTCTACTGGGGGACTTCAATGCTCACGTGTGCAATGACAGTGAGACCTGGAGGGGTGTGATTGGGAGGAACGGCCCCCCCCGATCTGAACCCGAGTGGTGTTTTGTTATTGGACTTCTGTGCTCGTCATGGATGCAGCATCAACACTGTTTATAGTGGGGATGGTGCACTGCTGACCTCAGCTCGGGACATTGTGGGTCGGTGGAAGGAGTACTTCGAAGACCCCCTCAATCCCACCAACACGCCTTCCAATGAGGAGGCAGAGTCTGGGGACTTGGGGGTGGACTCACCTATCTCTAGGACAGAGGTCGCTGGGGTGGTTAAAAAGCTCCTCGGTGGCCGGGCCCCGGGCGTGGATGAGATCCGCCCAGAGTTCCTAAAGGCTCTGGATGTTGCGGGGCTGTCTTGGTTGACACGCGTCTGCGGCATTGCGTGGACATCAGGGGTGGTGCCTCTGGATTGGCAGACCGGGGTGGTGGTCCCCCTCTTCAAGAAGAGGGACCGGAGGGTGTGTTCCAACTATAGGGGGATCACACTACTCAGCCTCCCTGGTAAGGTCTATTCGGGGGTGCTGGAGCGAAGGGTCCGTCGGATATTCGAACCTCGGATTCAGGAGGAGCAGTGTGGTTTTCGCCCTGGCCGTGGAACAGTGGACCAGCTCTATACTCTCTGCAGGGTCTTGGAGGGTTCATGGGAGTTTGCCCAACCAGTCTACATGTGTTTTGTGGATCTGGAGAAGGCATTCGACCGCGTCCCTCGGGGAGTCCTGTGGGGAGTGCTCCGGGTGTATGGGGTGCCAGGCTGCCTTATAAGGGCTGTCCGGTCCCTGTACGACCAGTGGATGGATGGATGGATGGATATATATGTACAGATACATACATACATACATACATTCATACATACATACACACACACACACACACACACACACACACACACACACACACACACACACACAATCACCGGCCACTTTATTAGGTACACCTTACTAGTACCAGGTTGGACCCCCTTTTGCCTTCAGAACTGCCTTAATCCTTCGTAGCATAGATTCAACAAGGTACTGGAAACATTCCTTAGAGATATTGGTGCATATTAACATGATAGCATCACGCAGGATGTTTTCCCTTTTTAGGACCATTCTCTGTAAACCCTAGAGATGGTTGTGCGTGACAATCCCAGAAGATCAGCAGTTTCTGCAATACTCAGACCAGCCCGTCTGGCACCAACAACCATGCCACATTCAAAATCATTT